>NW_005842587.1:951891-961292 GCF_000455745.1 Alligator sinensis
CATTACAGGACCTCTATCTCTAAATGGCTAATACCACTACACAAACTGTTCAGGGATCTGAATACTGTGTGAGATCATTGCCTACCTTACTCTCCCTCAAATTACACTGAGTTATAAAAGAAAGTTAAGATGAGAAAACAAGTAGGAAATGTTCTCATGTAACTTGATGGGTTGTTTTTCTGTTGCTGATATGCAAGAGGGCCAACACCTGTATAAGAAGAGTATAGTGTCCCCTTTCCTTTTCCCATGCTTGGATGCCCATTTTAAGGCACAAGTGCCAGGAAGGTAGATGAAGGCTTCATAAGGAGCTACAGTCAGTTTCTTAGCTAGCTTATGAAGAAGATGTTCTTGAAGAGCTGTTGTCATTATTGGTATTATTTAACCTAAGAGCCCTAGGCAGGGGCAGGACCTGATTGTACTAGGCACTGCACCAAGGAGGAACAAACCACATGCCATACCCCAGAGAGCTTGCTCATCTAAGTATAAGACAGGAAAATAAGTGGATACAAAGAGATAGGAGAGTACATGGAAGCAGTGGGACAATGGTGTTCAGCTGAATAGAGAGAATTTTCTGTCACATGGTTCCAAAACAAGTCTCTTCAGGCAGCTTTGCCCTTTGGACACTGTTTTCTTATGGCTTTTTTGAGCTGAATGGCTTTAGCTGATATTAATGTTGAGGTCTGATTTTGGTCCTGCTAAAGTAGAATACAATAGAATAAGGCCTGTGTGTCAGGCTGTGGCCTTGAACCCAGGGCCCTGCTTACTTTGTATCATCCCTGTCTGCCACCTCCTCAACAGAACACCATGGCAGACACCGGTGGCCAGAGCCCTTCATCTGGGTTTAGCCACACAACCATTCTCTGCCACTGGAGTGGCCAGTTCAGGTCAGCTTAACCTTCACTCCTTCCAGTATAAACCCCTGACCTGGATGAGGAAGTGTCTGGGCAACATGGTTCAACCCTGTACCCAGATTGCTCTACCTTTGGTTTGTGGCTGCTACTGGTTCTAGCCCTGAACATGGCCCTGGCCCTTTGGATCTCTGTCTTGATTCCTCAGGCAGGTGTCTTGGCTTCTGGCTTCCTTATGCTTGGACTCAGCACATTCCCTCTGGACCTCAGCTGCTTCTCCTGACCCTAAAGTGGCTTCCAGAGCTGACCACCTACAACCTGGCATGATGCTGTGAAGACATAAAAGCAATGACTGTCCATCTTTTTTTTTTTTTTTTTTTTTGTCTGTCTTGCATAAAACCTTACCATACATTAAGAATTTTCTGTCATGCACATGGATATATTACTTTATTGTTTAAAGGAAGGTTATAGTAACCAGCTCACCTTGCAGTGTTTATTATTAGCAGTGTGATACCATAGCAAAGTATGGCAATTTATGGAAAAATGAATTACATGAGCATTTTTCAAAGATCTTGATTGCATATTCTAGAATGTTGTGTATGATTCAATTTTGTTTTTGTTTTTAAATATTAAATGGACAGGGCAAGGATCTTCCAACTCTTACATAATGTCAACTACAATTGCATGCCACACTTTTCCTACCTTCACCATTCCTGAACTCATTGACCATTACTTCTCCCACCTTCAGTTCCTTAATATCTCTGTTGCACCTCTAGCAATTGCTTACATGGAAAAGTAACATTAGGAAAATATTTAGTGCATTTTTAGATGACTTCAATGAGATGTAACAGCTTGAAATGAGGAGGAGTGCCAGTACCATGTGATCTACCAGCTGCCTGTGGACAATGATTTTGGGAACCATTGATTCAAGACATTGGCAGTGGGTTTTGAAACTTTGAAACTATGAAGACTTAGCTCACTGGTTCTAACCAGCACAAGCTAGTTGTGATTGGAAGCCATTCCCATCCAAAACAGAAGTTTTTGCAAAATGTGAGGTGTCTTTGTTGAGTTATTTTGGTCATTGAATTTCCTAGGTGTATTTTTTGTTAACAGAAGCAAAATATTTCTGGAAGTTGGTGGTTGGTCTGGCATTTGCACTTATTGTGTAGATTTGCAGCTGAGACTTAACTGTGTTTGACAAAGAATGCTGTAAGATTCTTAAGTGCTCCTCCTTTGCCTTGTTGTGGTCATGACTTAAAATGTTTTGTGTGTGTCCTTGGTAACAGGCCCTCTGGGGGAAATCGCAGTCATGGTAAACATCCCATTATCTTTACTGTAACCACCATGCATCTCCAGTCTGCTCTATTTTAACTATTTTGTTAAAATTGACATTTTTCTCCTTCTGCAACCCCTGCACCAAAATCACTTGCAACATATAGTTGGCCTGCTCCCATTTCCTGCTTGCCACTTCCTCATCCTGTCCCATCTAGCCATTAGCATTTGGTAGCTTCACACAGGTAACAAGTTGTTCCTTGTTGTCCACTACCCTGTGATGCTGTATAAATATATCACAGCAGCATCTTGTTGGAGAGTTGCCTATTTCCTTGGCTTTGTAAACTCAACTGTAAACTTTAACAGCACCCACTCAGAGGGATTGCTTGCATTTCCTTTGGCTGGGCATCACCAGCCATGGCCTTGACTACTCTACCTGGCATTTTCCTTAATGCCAACCTATCTACTCTTCTCAAGTCCCTCATTATATCTTGGGGAGGTGCTTATCTTACGTTTATATTTGCTGGGTTTTGGAAGTCCAAATGTGAGTTACCTCCCCTACCCTCTATCCTGGCCCCTGTATGAGAGGACACAAACAGATTACACTGAGGACAGAGATTCCCCAGAATCCAGCACATATACCGGGGACAGGGAGGGGGTCCCACACATTCCTAGAATGACAAGGCCTACAGCATCTTGCATCCCACCTGGATGAGGCAGAGAGAGGCATTTAGATCTCACTAGACAGACAAAGACCCTCAGATTGCAGCTGCCACAGGGAAGCAGTATGAGGGGCACAGTCCCCAAGAATTAAGCTCACATGAACTCTGTTAAGATAAAAGCCAATCAACTGAGGCCATTTGGGCCTGATTAGTTTTGATTTTTTTAAAGTATTATAAAAAAGTTTGTACAACCTGTCAGCTGGTTGGTTTTATTTATTTATTTATTTTATTTTGAGGCTGTAATTAGGAACAGCCTGGCTTGAATGATCCCAAATTTGGACCACTGTCCATGCCATACATTGCAAAATTTCAAGAACACCTAAGTAAGCATGTGGATTTTTGAGTGCAGAGAAAAGTCTACATTTCAACAGCAAGGGGCCTTGAGAAAGGAAGGTGTGAGTGGCCCATTCATCTTAATGTGATGTTCTCAGCTGAATGAGAGCTCCCCATGGTGATCAATACAGCTTGAAACAATAGCTCTGAATGGTGTGAACTACTCCATTCATCTTAGTGAGTGTTCTCATCCCCTGTTTACAGTGCCAGCATTTTGAGAGCCTGTGATATGCACCAAACAGGCTCATTCTCCACTTCTTGCTTCTCACCTTGTATGCTAGGCCATAGCAGAAGTACTCCTGGCAGGACCCTGTCAGATTCCAATGAATCTGTGAATTCTGCTAAATACCTTGTCACATAAGGACAAGAAAAAGGAAAGAAAGGACCTTGTGTGCTTGGTGCATATTTCTAGTATTCCTGTTTTCAGTTCCCTAGACAGTAGGGGTAGGATGGGGCTTGTCCAGATTCTGGAGTAGAGGGGGGATAACCTGATGTATTGGGGGAGCTGTTGGAAAAGGGCTCAGGCATCCCCAGAGGAAAAGGACCTCTACCCAAGTGCAGGTGCATGTACATTCAGGGGACAGAGAGGGGCATAGACCTGACCCAAATTCTAGAGCTTTTTAGAGGGGAACAGGAAATGTGCTCAGATTCCATGCAAGGACATTGACTCCTGAACACACAGTGCACATGGAAAGCAGCAAAAGGGGTTGAGACATACGTGGAGGGATGTGGGGAAACATGGAGTACAGGGACACCTAAGAACTACTACTATACGGTCAGGGTTATCAACCCAAGAATTTTCTTTTTTTATTGACAATCTGCAAACTATTTACTGACATCTTAACTTTTTATTGTGTGTGTGTGTGTGTGTGTGTGTGTGTGTGTGTACCCTGGACAGCAGTAACAAGGGCTGGGTTCAAATTTAGGGCTTTAACACCATAATAAAAAGTTAGGTTTTCAGTAAAAAGCTTTTAAATTGTCAGTAAAAACAAAATTTCTTGTCTGGCCAACACTGCTTGACTGTAGCAGTGACTTTGTATTGTGCTGCATCCAGGGTAGGGGTTTGCTACTCACACACTGCTACCCCCAACTGCACCCTGCACTGTGCTGTCCCTCTTACCTTACCTCTGTTGGCTCACTATACCTGTCCAAGTACAGATCCCCCCCATCTGACCCCTCTCCCCATTCTAAGCCCTGAAGCTCCATTATGGCCCCACCATCCCCTCTCCATCTTGTCTGGGGCTGCATGGCCTTGACTAGTTGTGAGACAACCAGTGTTACAGGCAGGTGATGGGACATAGCAGTAGAAGCATATGGCTGGGAGGGCAGGTTGCTATGGGGACTTCCATGGGTCACAAAGCCCTGACAGAGCTCCTTTCAGGATTCTGTGATTACATTTAGACATCAGATGGCACAGCTGTGCTCTTTCTATCAACACTTTGCATCCAGCCTTTTTCTAAGGGTAGAGCTTCAGTCAAGCTCATGGTTGCTTGGTATTTTTATGGATGGCTCAGTTTTTTAATGGCCTTTATTGACAGGCACTCTAATCTTTTTATGGACTGTCTGTAAATTTATGTACAGTTGGCAACCCTGTATTCAGTGTCCTATATTAGAAGGAATAGAGGCTACTAGATCCTAGTTTACATTGAGAAGTAGGGCTCAGACATAGCCAATGGGGCAGGGATCCTTGGATCATGGCTTTCCTGAAGGGGGGACAGAGAAAGGAGCTCTGTTAGGGTCCCCCAGATCCTAGCATGTACACAATGAGGAATAAGGAGAAGTGTTGAAACTCACCTACAAGGGCAGGGCCCACCCAGCTTTTGGTATGCATATGGGAGAAGAGAATGTGACATTGACAGGTAGCCTTGCCCTTAATTTCCACCACTCCCATTTGCCCATCGACCCTCAGCTCCTCAACCTGACTCTTCTCCTTTCCATCCCTCCACACTTGTACCTCTCTTCTCACCATAGCCCCAACCTCTTCTTCCCCTATTATCTTGCTTGCTCTACTTCCAGCAAGCATTTTCATGTATAATATATCTAGGTTGAATGGAGTCTGGTTTTCTGCCATATCTAGGTTGAATAGAGTCTGAATTTTCTGCTGTACTAGGATTCTACCTCCCCCAAATTAGAAACTTCTTTGATAGTGGGACTGTGACAACATGGTTTTCTTTCCCAATTTTCTGTCAAGGGTCAGTTCTAAGCTGACACTATCTGGATTTAGGTCAGGTTCAAAGGCATCATGTGTTTGCTGATTGTTCCCTTAAGGAATGCAGCTCATGTGAAAGCTAGAGGACTAGAAAGTCTTTGCCTACTCACTGTGTGTTTGTGTGCAGTCTAGTCCATTTGCTTGTAAGTCTAATCCATTTGCAAAACAGTGTTGAAATAAAACAGCAGGTGAAATTTCGCACAGCCCTTACATATATATAAGTTTTTCTAGCTCCCGTTCCCTGGAGAGGAGATAGGTGTCGCACACTAAATGGGATAACATTTAAGTGCTTGAGATCATTTTGGTCAGGATAAAAGTCATGATTTGATCCCTAGGTTTGTGCAAAAAAAAAATTGGTTGAATTTGCCACCTTTTAAGAAAAGCTGTTTTTATGGTGGGGAAAAGGGTGGACTACACCTCTGAATCCCTGAGTTGGTCCCTAAATCTGGAATACAAACCTACCCCAAACATTACACATTCCAGGATTATCTAAATAAGATTTTAGAGCATTTGAAGTAACACATTTTTAAAAAGAAAGGGATTCTCCACCTTAATTCTTGCAGATATATCACTCTGCTCTATTCAGAAGTCAGATCCTTAGCTGGTTTCAATCAGCATCAGCTTTAATGGGGCAAGGCTAATTTGCACCACTTGAGGATTTGGCCTAGTTTTTATGGAATTGGGAGTAAAGCTAGGCATTGGAAACTGGCTTTAAATCCACAATGTCTGTCTAACTGTGAAAGTCCTGTGTGTTTTTGATATTCAGTACTCATAAGCTATTGCTTGATGAATATGGCCTGAAGTGATACAGGCAACTTATTGTAATTTTTTGCTGTGCTCTGTTCAGATTTATTTCCTAGCCAGTCAGGTGGGACATTCTGCAGATTAAGACTTAGCACACACATTTTGAACCTGTAGACTAGTACTTGAAGTGAAATAGGAATTGCTTTATGTTTCAGAGCAGTAATGGCCTGAATTGCTAGAAATAACCATAATAACAAACTGATTGTTTCCCGAGTCAGATGCATGCAGCATAAATGCACAGGTCTCGGCATGCTCACACTCCACCTTCTTTTTAAGGAAAGTCACATGGGTGTGAAATGGTCCAAGGTGAGTTAATTCTCTTAACTTGTCTGGCATCCTTTCTGAACTGGCTGTGTTTGAAGAAATATAATCACACATTTGTTCTAATGTGTTGTTCTGAGGACAGGTGGGGTGTTTGTGGATGTGGACTTATACAAAGCACACATTCAAACAGCTGGAGTTCTGTCTTGTTTTCTGGAAAATCTTTGGATGATTCATTTTCTTGTACAATGGCTGTAAAATAAAATTGTCATTATTATGCATGCGATCCTCCTCTCTCTCCCTCATGCCCTTTGTAAATTAGTCATGTGGTTTAGAAAGTTATTGGTTCCACTCTGAGTTTTTTGGCTTCCCCTCTTAGATTGTCAGGGTGGGTGGGATGGGAGAAGCCTTGTTAGCTTTTGGAATAAGAATTCACATCAGAGGATCCCACTATGTGCCTCTTTAAAGGTTTCACTTCATGAGACATTGCCCTTTGAATCTGTGCCTTCTCTCTCTTCCCAGGACCTTTTTAATCCCTGGATTGCATCATGTGTTGCCTGTGAGACACTTCTCTCTTTGAAGCTTTAAGATATCTTTGTCTACTTTTAAAAGGAAAGGGCTTGTGGGGAATCTGTGAAATACATAAGCATCCAAGGCTGCATCTACTCTGGCATATCAAGGACTCCTAATTTAGCAACTCTATCAGTACTAGCAACAATAGAAGCAGTTACATGTCTACACTATGAAGGTGGTTGGTGCTATAATAAAAGGCAACAAGAACCCCTCATATAGATGTGGCTCTGCTGGCTGAAGGAGTTTTTTGACTGCCAGGGTTTTACCAATTCACACAAGCAACAGAAATTCTGCTTCCAGAAGCTGCCTTCTACCACAAGAGTTGTTTCTATACCAGGAGCGTTGCTGACATAGCTATGATGGCTTCAGAGTGAAATCTTTTTCACATCCTTAACAACACAGCTCTGTTGGCAAAACCTTGTAGTGGGGACTAAGCTGTAGTCAAGCACCTTTACAGCATTAGCTACAGTGACCAACCACTGACTTTCAAAAACTTATAAATAAAAGGAAAGGGGGAGGGGTGTAGGTTGTAGCTGTGTTGGTCTAAGGATGTAGGCAGACAAAATTCTTTGGGTGAATCTGATATCTTTTATTAGACCAACTTAAATAGTTGGAAAAAAAAATTAAGCAAGCTTTTGGGTGCAAAAACCCTTCATCAGGCTGAGGAAGTTTCTGCAGTTGGTGTTTGCTCTTCCTGGATGGAATGAGAAGTAGAGAAGCCAGAGGCTGGGATGGTATGCATACAAGACAGACATGCAGTGAAGATGTAAATAAAAGGAAAGGGGGAGGAAAGACAAAAATGCTGTGGATTTGTACCTAGTGGCTAGGGACAGACATTACACATGAATTGGTTTAAGTGACCAGAAACCGGTTTAAACTTGTAACAGAACAGATGTTCAGTGCACATAACCCAGTTTGAAAATGGTTGAAACCGGTTTGAGATAAACCTAGCTGAATGTAGTATCAGACTTAACTGACTGGCTCAAACCGGTTTATGCAATGTCTTTCCCAGACCCCTTACTCGTTTAAATTAAATCAGACTCCCCCAGCATCCCAGCATGCTCTCTGGGCTGGGTGGGGCTCTCTGCTCCACAGCAGGCCTGGCCCCTCTCCTCTGCTCCCTGGCTGCAACTTCAGCAGTCTCTGCAGGCATCTGCCTGGCTTCTGCTTCCCCACCTCCCCTACACTGTTTGCTAAGCAGGCATTCCCCCGTCCCTCACAGACACCCCTCAGTATTAGCTAGCAGACCACATGCTGGCACATGGGACAAAGGCAGAATCAACAAATAGCTGGTAAAGTCCCTCTGTTTTCTTAAGGGAGGCATGCTCTAGTGCCCCCGGCTTCTAGCCTGAGCCACTGCAGGCATGTGTTTGCATTTCTGGGATGTCTGTCTTGTTACAAAAGTGATATAGCCTAGCTAGGTTAGACTAACCTGCAAAGATTGAATCAATTCAGGCTCTGGCTTTTTGAATGCCTGCCCCTAGCCAATATGAACTTCTGAGCCCTTTTAGGAGTTTCTTTCTTACTGAGGTTAGAAATCATGGAAAACATAGAAATCATAGAAAATTAGGGTTGCAAGAGACCCCAGGAGGTCATCCAGTCCAACCCTCTTCTCAGAGCAGGACTGTCCCCACCTAGATCATCCCAGCCACGGCTTTGTTTAGCTGGGTCTTAACAACCTCCAATCATGGAGTTTCCATAACCTCTTTGAGTAGCCTGTTCTAGTGCTTTACTACCCTCCTAGTGAGAGAGTATTTCCTAAATCTCACCTAAACCTCCCTTGCTGCACCTTGAGATCATTCCTCCTTATTCTGTCATCTGCCACTACTGAGAACAGTCTAGCTCCATCCTCTTTGGAACTACCCTTCAGGTAATTGAAGGCTGCTCTTGAATCCCCCCTCAGTTTTTTTTTCTCCAGACTAAATAAGCCCAGTTCCCTCAGCCTCTCCTAAGAAGTCATGTGCCCCAGCCCCCTAACCATTTTCATTGAGCTCTGATTAAGGGTATTATAAGTTATATATACGTGAGATAAATTAGATAACTGGTTCTGTTTCTGGTTATTCATTTGGTCACACTGGAGTCTCCAATCATCAAGGCATCACAAGAAAGAAAATTAAAACTGATGTGTAACCCCCCTTTCCATTGGCACAGGCAGAACTGAGATGATGGACAGAAGAGAGTGGTACTGATTAGATCTGCAGCAGTGATTCACAGCCTGGGATTATAGTTGCTGCAATTTGCTTGAGTTTGTACAACCCTAATATCAGATAACATGAAGGTTTACATTTTCCATGGAATGCTGTTTCAAGAATGTATTGATTCTTGCAGCATCAGATTACTCTAGACTCAGAGAAGGCCAAAAGGGGAAATTTACATTTT
>NW_005842587.1:961302-967499 GCF_000455745.1 Alligator sinensis
GAAAAACAGGAGTCTGTGACTACTTATAGAATCTTGTGCGACCTTCAAGGGCCAGAACCTGATAGTTGTTCATGAACTATGATAGTTTTCCTTTAAAAAAGTAAAAGTTGTCTCTAATGGATTTTTAGAAAAAGCATTTGTTTGCTTGTAGTTGGAGTGGGTGGCCTGCAGAGAAATTGAGTAAGGGATTATAAAAGGGGTAAAATAGATTAGTGAAAACCTTTGCCCTTCATATATATTGTCTTTTGACTCTAGGGTGAATTCTGACATGTGCTCTTATTTTGGTGAGCCTGAGGGCCTGATCCAACCCATCTTAGAATGTTTTCCCATTCATTTCATTAGGTTTTGGAGAAGCAGGCTCTTAATTCAAAAGCAGTCCCACTGATTACAGTGAGATGACTCAGAGGGAAGGTGCCATTAAACATGATTAAGGTTATTGGCATGCCACGGACCTGTGCTTTTAAATTAAATGTAAATTGTTTGCAGGAGAACTGATTTTAGGGAAAATGTATGATTCCTTAGAGCAAATTTTCAAACTTATGCCATTAAATCCATATTTAGGCACCTAAGTAAAAGTAGCCTGATTTTTTTCAAAGGTACTGACCATCTCATTTTACTATCGAATTCATGTCTGAAACACTAAAAACCCTGAGATCTGTGGCCACGTACAGACGTTCAGTTTGAAAGTCACTGCTTTCCCAGGGGAAACAATAAGTGTACAGATATTTGAGATTTCCCCCCCTCCAAAATGGCCACTTGAGGAGAAAAATAACCTGGGAACAACTAGGGTTAAATCCCTCATTGGAGAGGTTCTCCTGAGAGAGTGAATGTCTGTGCACTTTCTCTTCTGAGTGAAGCCACAGTATAACTCTCCAGCATCCCAAAGTGCTTTTCTCCTGCCTCTTCCCTCCTGCCCTTGGGAGACAGCATGCCACTCACTGGACTTTACTATCCCAGCCAAGCAGGAAACCAGACACACCTCCATTATAATCGTTACGTGTGCAGCAGGGACACAGGTTGACATTGAACAGTCTTGGTCAACCAGTTGAGGCTGCCCTGCTGCCTTCCTGTCTCCAGGCCAATTATGAGAGCCTACAGATCAACCTGAGATGTATGTGTGGGGGGTCCCTGGTTATGCAATGACAGCACTACAAGGTATCTGCTCTTCAGGGGCTCAGCATTTGAATGTCTGTTCAGGCATTTCCAGGTATATTTTCCTAGCAGGAGAACAAACCTTGGAAAATTCTCCCAGATGATTTGAATGCGTACCGGCCAGTGTGTACTCAGCAGTCTTCAATATCAGACCACTTATTTGTATTTCTATCTTAGTCATCCAGGTTTGGTTTTGATCCTGTGTGTGTGTGTTGTGTGTAGGGGTGTTTTGTATTTTTTTTTTTTTTTTTTTTTTTAGTTTCTCATAAGCTTTCCTTGGAAATCACAGGCTGATCTTTGTAATAGTGCAGCTGTGGCATGTCTATTGCACAGCATTTCATTTCAAGATAAGACAAGTGCCAGGACAACATAACTCCTATTGTTACTTGTTTGTCATTCTATATTAGTGAAATTCAATGCACACAGTGTTCCACAAGGAGATGTGGCATTAGAGCTGCATGTGCAAATTAAGGCTCCCCAGATGGGCTATGGTGAAAATTTCAGAGCAAAGGGCATGTGATGCTTATCTTGGAATTTGTATAACTGATGCCATGCTACAGACCTGATATTCTCAAATGGAAAGAATATCTGTTGCCACAGTGGGTCACATTTATGATGTGATGAGATATGACACCTTTTGAAGTACCATGCCAGGAGTTATGCAATGTAAAATGTCAACTTGAAACATGTCCAAAATATGACTAAAAAGAAATAACTGTAGTGTTGGATGCCACTGTGTAAGAGATGCTTTTGTGTGTGTCCGGGCTGCATTTGAGGTTCACCAAAACACCTTTCAATGTTAGTGTCAATTAAAAACTGGTCCAGTGGAATCGGCAGAAAGCTAGGTATTGGATACTGGGTAGTTATATTTATAGTGAAGTAGAATGAAATTCCAAAATTGTTTAAATACTCTGGAAAAGGTATTTATTTTTTGTTCGATGGAATCCTTCTTTCTGGGTTAAATCATGGGTCTCTGTCCAAGGTAGAAGGATTACACTGGTCTGGGGATGAAAATATTTTCAGCTCCTCATCTGCTGATACTATGTTGGAAGTTTCTGTCTTCCTTCTTAACAAGGAATAGTGGTTTGGTGATTTTTCTAATAGTAGGAAACTAATCCTCTTGTGCTTCTCTGTTGACTGCTGTACTGAAACCCATGTAAGGGACAATTCAGAGTGTCTTTGCAAAGGGAGAAATTATAACACGATGGGGGTGCCTGTCTCTGGCTGAATTCCCAACATGTGTCTCTTCTGTACCATAAGACTGTGAGTTTTGTTGTCTAGGGCCTTTCCTAGCTACAGTGTAGTACCAGTGTCTGAGGGCCTTTAGTATGTGAGCTGTAGCATAGCTAATGATGTTCACTGGCAAACATGTGATTACTATATACTGATCATAATAGTGGCTGCATGGGACGGTGATATATGATAGGCAGTGGAGACTGATTAAATCAGTTTAGCCTGTGTCTTCTTAATATGTCAAATAGGCTGTGGTTCTACATGTGGCAGGAGGATGTTGACGGCTGCCCCCCAACCCATACCTGACCAGATTGCTGGAACCTGCGTCTTTAAATAAGCCAAAAAAGGATCTGTCTGTATCCTGTGCAGATAGGACCATGCACATGCATGGATGAGTATATACAATTTGCTGGAATTAATATGATGAGAAAAATAAGGGTAAAATCTGCTAGGTAGTTAATAAATGTGACTTAACTTTTTTTATTGCTCTTGCTACGAGGAAACTCAGTTTTTTCAGAATTTGGACTGCAGATATATGACTAAATATTGAGCTTTTGTGTGTATGTGAAAGGAGGACAGTGGAAAAAAAAATTAAATGACCTAAAAATTTCTAGCCCTACTTACGTCTTTCTTTCTCCAAAGCACTCTTCAGAGAATCAAAGCCCCATTTTTTAAGGCACTTCCCCTATTCGTAAAGCCTGGGTCATCCAATCTAGGAGCTGAAATAAAATCATGTGATTTGTCAAACAGAGTAACTGCAAATCACAGGTGATAAACATTCAGACTGAATGGATTTATAAATGATGTATTATGCTAAAATCTATTTGTGCAAATAATTGATTGGGCAGTTAGGAATAATGAAAGAAATTCATAGCAATAGCAGCTTGCTTGCAGATATAATTTTTTAAAAGCTAAACTGGTGGAAGAAAAGTATGTTGCGAAATATTCACTCATTTCTATTTTTAAGATGGGTCTTCCACCTTTTGCAGTGGACTTTCTAAGCCCTAGCACATGAGTCCTAGGGACCTGGGATTTATGAGGAAAAAAATTAATTACCATTATTCTCTTGCATCTTTTTTCAAAAGTTTTGTTGATGCATATTCTGCTTACTTCCAACTATTCTACTCCACACCAAATTGGGAAGGAAAAATTGTTTAGAATAACTACAATATATTGCAGTGTTATGCTACTGGCTTCTGAAGCTTTTATTAATCTATCCCTTTTTTTTCCTTTTCTTTTTTATATGGAATATCTGCTTAATCTCTTTCACAATGTTGTCCTGTGCCATCAGTGGCATGTATAATCTTACAAAGCTATCTGTAATGAAGATATATTTTGGAGGGGTTTTTTTTTTTTAAATCAGCTTTTCTCATCAAATGTGCCTCTTTCTCTTCCACCTAATTTATAATGTGCAGTTTTTCTTTGTCAAGGTATTTTATTTTTTTTCTGCAAAGGGCTGACAATAACTAGATCTGCAGTTGTCTTTTCATATATCTCCTAACTGCTTTTCTTTGTAATGATGCACTGTGTATGCCATGCATGGATCTGAAAATACAAGAATGCAATAAATTAGAGAAAGATGATGATTGATTTAAGAGGACTATTATTTTTACCACAGCTCTGCCAGTGGAATACTAGGGCTACAGTTTTTAACCAGACATTCCACTGCTATCGGTGTCTTTTAGATAAGCTTTAAATAACCATTAGAAAAACACCCTGGACAGCTTTATGAAGATAATAACAGCAATTAAATTGTGATTCTTTTGGGAAAAACCCTTGGCAAACCACTGATGCAAGTTTCTAAGTGAGATACCCTTAGTAAGATGCATAGTATATATTAAAAAATCTGTGGGTAGACATCCAGGGGCCTAATCTTTCCCTTGTTGGATTGCAGCTGGAATCCAGTCCCAGCAGGTGTCCTGGATTTGTGTGGCATGCACAGACTCCTGTGCCTATCACCTGACCGCAATCACAAGTCCTTTCTGCGTGTCCTTGCCCTCATCTCACTCCATCTTTCTGACAGCTGCTGTACTGAGCTGCCCTGCTATTTCTCAAGCCACTATGTAACTTCTGTGGCAACTGTCACCAACCTCAGGAGTGGAAGGTCACCAAAGAAAATGGAGCAGCTGAGTACAGCAACTGTTGAAAGGATGCAGTGATCCTGGTTCTGGTTCCCAGAGATCGCCATTTATGGTAAATATTTTAAGGGTCTTCCTTGGAGATGAAGAATAATCCATGTGTGATGGGTATTTGTGGGGAGGGAAGGGGAAAGGAGGGGAGGGAGAAGAAATTCCCCCTACACAGACAATGACAAATAGCTGAAAACCACCTTAATTCCAGAACATATGGCCCCATCTTAGAGACTGACAGAAAAAAAAATACTTGGTGTTTATATAATTCCTTTCATTCAAGGATTTTAAATCACTTGGCAAACAGCTAATAAAACATCTAGGCCTTCATTGTGGCACACAAAAATAGAACAATGTCCATTATAAATGGAAGGTTATAACTGTGGCACAAAGGCTAGATCCACACAGGGCCATAGGTATGACTGTGTTCAGTATTTCCATGTCCAACTGAGGTGGTTGGCCTTCGAAGTAGAAGCCATAGTCCCTGAATGTGGCACCCCACTCTTTGATACACTACAGAGGAAGAGTCATATAGGCACTTCTGGATTGGTCCACAAAATGCAGTGCTGCCTCTCTGGGGTTTACCCACTTAGTATTGGGCTGAAGGTGTCTATGTAGCCTGGAAAACTCTCCTATAGTTAAGTGTCTAAGTCATCCCTTTGGGAACAAACAACTGTCTCCTCCTTTTTTTTTCCTTTTTAAGGCAATGGTGATAGTGCCCACCTCTTATAAAATGGCCTAGTGACTCAAGCATGCACTCTACTCACAGCCTACAAGGATTCAAATCCATATTTCCTACTTTCCAGGAGACAGCTCCAGCCACCAGGTTATAAATCAGGCTGGGATCCAGAGACTTTCCACCCTTTCTCTGAAGCTGAGCTATGTGCAGCAAAGGATTCAAAATTCTTTGGGCCAGAGAGAGAGAGAGAATGCAAGAAGGATTATGACTCTGAAAGCCATGTTAGGGGCACTCAGTTGTGAAGGTGGAGACTTGGGTTCCAATCTCTACTTTTAGGCCTGCTTATGAGTTTTACATTAAACAATCATAGGATAATCATTGATATGCTTACCCTTGCACAAAAAGTAAATGACAGAACTGCGAACAATAGCGGGAATTTCTACTACACTGTCATTAAACATCAGTGACTCTATAAAAAAGTCTTAAGTAAATAATGTGTGCTAGCTAGAATGCAGATTTTATGTCTAGTGTAACTTTTGGAAGTTGAGAGAGAGAATTGTGAAAACTGAGCTTGTGAACCAGAAAAACCAACCCAGAGATGGATGCACTGTAAGTAAACAGCCTGCATAATCATTTCCAGTAGACACACCAGGCTAAATCCCTGGCTTAGTGTGAATTCATTCCTTACTCAGGCCAACTCTCATTGACTTCATGGTGGCATCTTTAATGTTCAGAGGGTTACTTTTGATTCCACCCCTGAGGGAATAGAATGAAATCAACCAGTACTCACTAATATCCTATCTGACTGTTTCACTGATGCATACAATCTCTATTCCTCCCATGTAGGCATTGAGCCAGCATTGCCAATATCAAAACTAATGATCTACTTACAGTCTTTCTTCAAGTATCTGAAAGGAGCTTATTGGTTGGAGGTGGGGCTGTATTATTGTAATAGTAACCATCCCTGCCCTCTTCCCCCCCCCCCCCAAAAAAAAACAAAAAAA
>NW_005842587.1:967509-1012978 GCF_000455745.1 Alligator sinensis
GATTTATCTGGGTCTGTTTCTTATGAGTCTATGATCAAGAAATTGATGGCTAATACTTGAAGCAAACCAGCAGTGACAACACTTTGTGGGTGACAGTAATTTTTTTGTTAATTTTTCCTCAAAAGAAAAGAGTAAAAATTGAGAGAGAACCCTTCAGTGTCTACTATAGCTGTTGAGTTGTATGCTCAGTTCCCCTGATGTAGTTTAGCCAGAACTTTTACTTCCTGCCACTCACTGAGTATTGTCCATGCAGTTTTGTTTTAATAGTTAGTCATCACTTTCTTGATTGCTCTTCTTGAAATAAGAGTCCTGAGAGATATCAGTCAGCTCCTTCTAAGAATAATGTTCAGATTTAGTTCAATAGAAGGCTGTAAGGAGTCTCTTCCATTATGAGGAAGAATAATTCTTATCGCTTCAGGAATTACCAGATAAAATGCTATAGCCCGTGTACACGGGCAGTCAGGCTAGATGGCCATATTGGCTTCTGTTGGCCTTTAAGTCTGTCCTGCTTTGCTCTTACAAAGCTGAGTGACAGTCTCAAAATTGTAGTGTATGATGTACCAGCATTCAAATTTTCAGAACTTAGAGCAGTGGTGTCCAAACTTTTTAAGTAAGAGATCACCTTTGGCATTTAAAAGCAATCCAAGATCTACTGTGTACCCTCCCCACCCCCACCCAAGCAGGTAGGTCTATGGGGAGGGAAGAGGGGGGCAGATCAAGACAGAGGGAGAAAAAAATTATTTGGGGGCGTGCTTCTGCAGCAGGTAAGTCCCACCTGGCTGGGGCCTCACTCAACCTACCCCTGCTTCTGCGGCACAGTCCCTCACTGCAGGAGCCTCTATCTAGTTCCCACACCTTCTCTCCCACAAGGACTGACCTGCTGGGCTGGGGCACGCCTGTGTGAGCACACAAGCACTCAGCCCCCCACCCCAGCCTTGGATCAACTCCAAGAGGCTCCAAGATCTACCTCAAGAGAGTCTGAGATCTACCGGTGGATCGAGATCCACTGGTTGGTGACCACTGGCTTAGAGTATCTCCAATTCTATGTTGTGCAGTCATGTATATCCCCTTTTGTGCACTGGATCGTTCTCATTTAATGTACCTCCCCTTTGCTGTGACCATGGTGTCTCTGGATGAGAAGCTTTTGACAAGACTATTTTGTGCCTCAGTTCCCCTTTTATGTTCCAGCCTCTCTTCATATGGTAAACCCTGCCTGTTCAGACAGAGGAGGAAGGGGATGTAAGAAGAATGTAGGTATCTCTTTTAGAGTGAGCCCTTGGATGTAGCCAAGATACAAGCCATGCCCACTCACACGTGCCTCACGTGGGCCCAATCCTGCAATTAAACTGTGTTGACAGACTGACAGCAGCCCTAGTCAGCTCGGAGAAGCAATGAAACATCCAGACAGAGAGACTGAGCACAGTGCTGGGGAGTGCCCAGAAGAGGTACTGAAGCATCTGAGCTACCTATTTTGTGGGTTTGGGTGTACAGAGTGGGTGTGACTGGGTGGGACTTATTTCTCAGCAGTGCTATTGGCCTTGCTCCAGAGGCAGAACAGAATATCTTTGGTGTCCCCTCAGCCTGCTGTGCCACGTGTGCTGTGGAGAATTGCACTACGAGTGGCCCCATGGAAGCTTCTCTGTTTCCCCACTCCCAAACCTAGGCTAGGAAGAAGGCTGGCAGAGCTGGTGAGAAGGCAGACACTTGTCTCCTCTCTCACTTTGTACCAACCAGCCATAGTTGCACCCCCAGAGGACCTGCACTTTACTAGGCATAAGGCTTGGGTCAAAGGACTTCTTTCACCACCTCCTTTGACCCAAGCCTTATGGGGCATGCTGAAGGTACAGTAGGTTCCGAGTTGGTTTCTAGGTTAGCTCCCTGAACAATCCAGCTCTATGCTGCCCTCTAAATAGGGATTATATGAAGCCACGCTTTAATCTTTCTATTGAAGCTCTTTGGGTGGCAACTGTCTCCAAGTATGTGTTTGTGCAGAGCCCACATTGAGGCATTAAGATTGGTTGGGATATTGTAATCCAAAAGATAATAAGGAAAGTGGGGACTGAGTTTGCTTCCAGGGTTTCATTTTGGGCCTGTATCTTTGTTATCAACAAGGACATTTTCTTGCTTGATGACATCAGTCACAGACTTCTCTTTGTTTATTTCCCCTGCTATTAAACTGAGATTACTAAAATCACTCCCAGTTGGACCCTTTATAATTCTCAGCTTCCATAATATCCTTAATTTTCTGTCCCAATTTCCTTCCTCATTGCTAACACCTGCTATCTTTTTTTGTTAACTGAAAACTGTTACAGTGGGGCTTTGAGTAATGTGGCCAGGGCAAGCTGAAATATCCTAATCAAATCTCCCCCAGTAATGTGGAGCTTGGATATCAGGGTAATTTGAAAGAGTGGCATAATTCAGCTTGTTATTCAAATGATGGACACTCACTCATTATCCACTCTCTTACATTCCAGGAATCTTGACAGAAATAAACAGTATGGGTGTTTGTTAGTTTGCTGCCCTGGAGTGCTGTTTATCCATGTAGGCAAATCCTAAAGGAGATGGAATGATCAGGCAAAGGAAAGGGGCTGATCCGTATATACACAATTACATGTGTGGCATATATTTTTAATTATGAAGAACTGAGCATATGAGTCTGTAGAAATTGCCCCATTTGCCATTCAGCCGAGAGCATGATCTTTCTCTTATTTTTTTGCATAGGTAAATTGTTCTATTCAAATTAATTATTACATCTATATCAGTGATTAAATTCAGAATGGGTCCTTCATCTCAGTTGTTTGGCATGGGGAGGGCCAAATGGAATAGACACTTTCTCCAGATACCACAGTGGAAGGGATGGCATCAGCATCTGAAGAGGATAAAATAATACAAAAAACAGGAGTGGTGCTGTAGGCAGCTGGCAGTCTGAGACTAGGCTGTTTGGGACCATCAGTCTCAGTAAGCAATACAATGGCAAGGTAGCATTCCAGAAATCATTCTATCCATTTCCAGTTTATCCATGCAGTTCACAGGCCAGCACTGATCTGTTTACTGGAACAGGTGAATACAGTTCCTCTAAGGACTTGATTCTGTTCTTAATCACCTATACCAGTGGCTGGCAACCTTTCCAAGGTGTGGGCTGGAACAGTCTGGCTGTGGTCTGATGTGAGCCAGAGGGCTTCAGAGGCACTTTGGCAGTATTCTGCTGGTAGTGAGGAGATTTGCCCATGCCCATACCAGGGCCAGGCAGTTGGAAGCTGTGCCCATGCCACAGCTGGAGAAGAAGCAAGGAAAAGCAGCAGCAGCATGGGCACAGCTGACAGCTGCCCAGCCCCAGTAAAGCTCCTAGCTGCTCAGCCCTAGTATGAGTGTGGGCAAAGCCCCCTGTCACTGGCATGCTACCAAAGCCCCAGCCATATGCTGTATGCTGCTGATGCCTGACCTGTAATGTAGATCAGAACACCCTAAGAGTCAATGGATTTACACTGGTGCAGAATTTCCAGGAAATCAGAATCAGACATTAAGTTCAGCTTCATATTCCAGCAAAATCTCTTCCCCAATCAGGTATTCATCCCTAAACTAATTAGTATACAATTCCTGTGTTTTAAGCTTAATTCATGTAACTATTCGCATTCCAGTAGCACCTTGGAGGCCCAGTCAAGGAGCAGGCACTTGCTGAGATAGATGCTGCACACATAACAAAGAAGAAAACCCTTGCTTGTGCAAGCGCACAGTTGGCAACATGCAGCACAAGTGCCTGAGCCAATGAATGAAGATGAAGCAACAATTGGGAACATGAGGTTACAATGAAGTGAACTGAGTTTAACATGAGATGGGAAGGCTCCATTGCGGTAGCTGGTGAGACTGGTTTGTAGGCTTCTTAGAGGTAGATTTTAAGAAAGGTTTAAGAGAAGATAATGGAGCGAGCAGCTTTTTATGTAATTTGCCTGGGAGATTAACAAAGGGTGACATGAAAATGAGCCTGAAGGCATTTTTGTGGGCCCAGTGGGTGATGAAGGCTGAGTGTTACTGGAAGAACAAAGTATGGGTCAATGGCTCAGTAAATTTGTGGATCTGATAAACAGGGTGGGGCCAGATGGTTAATAGACTTTGGGGCAAAGAGCAAAAGAAGTCTGATTTAGTGTAGGAGGGTGAATAATGAGCCATGATTATCTTAATAGTAATATTTGGGGGTGGAGAGAGGGAAGTGAAGTACGTAAATGGCATCAAGGCCAAAAGAAAGATGCAATATGTCCCTTCTCAGTGATAATAGTAGTGCACATACAAAATACATTTAGGCAGATGGGTACCAATTTAATCCTTTACAAATGTAGGACCTAGTTTTGACCATATACCAGTGTAATCCAGTGTATATCAAATGACTTAAGTGGCCTTACTCCTGATTTACATGCTATAGCTGAAAGGCAGAATAAGACCCCTAGATCCTTTCACTTCTATACACACATTTTAATGCTCAAATATTGTACATAAGATTGAGAGCCCTGGAAAATGTGCTTCTCAGTATAGAATATACCTGTCAAGTTACTTAGCTCCTTCTACTATGAGAAGACCATATGCAGAAGTAAGTAGAAAAAATCTCGGGTCAGAGCTTTAATGCAAATGATGCATTACCACGGGCAATCTGAAGAAGGGATGGATAATATAATGATTAATGACACTGCTGATCACTTTTTTTATTGATAGGTCCAGGTATTTTTGCATTGCTATTTTGCTTTTATTCGCTCAAGAGAGAGAATCATTTGCCAGGGAGCTCTTTTTATCCTTTCAAAATAGAAATGAATGTGTGCATAATGGCTCTTTGATGGTTACTGTACTCTCTTAACTGATTTATTTGGTCCAATACAAAACATATACATCACACATTTATATAAGTGTGCCTCACTGAGTAACTTGTGGACTGGTGGAGTATTGAACTCCACTATAATAAGAATCTCTCAATAAATAAATAAAAAAAACCCTCCTACTAAATCTTTCCGTACAAAGGCTGAGAAGAGAGATCTCTAGCATTCCACCTGCGCATGAATCGATTGTAATCAGCCTTCAGGAGGTTTCAGGTTGCTTTAGCTGTAGGATAGCACTGCATAGCAGAGAAACTTTCTCATTTCTTCACCCCCTATTATTGACAGGGTTTCTTATGAAACATGAAGTATTTAGATTTCGGATATTCATCCCATAATCTCAGACATAGTTCTCTTATCTTGGCTTCAAGCCTTTTGTAATACTCTACATTAGTGCAGCCATTTCTTCTATCACATGCAATAGGCCCCCAGCTTCTGAGGATATGCCTTTTTTGGATACAAATTGTATTCTAAAAAAAGATTGATGATTTCCTGTTTCCTTTTTAAGCACACCCTGCATTAAGAAAAAATGTGACTAGTCTCATTTTAAAATCCTCTGATTCAGAAATGGAGGAGGTGAGAGGTTAGAGGCCTAGTTGTTAATGAGAAAGGCAGCCTCTGATTTTTACACTAATTGAAGCATTTATATTTTTCAGCAGACCTAAAATGCAAAACTAAAACCTTCCTTGGAGACGTATAACCCCACAATGGATTCTCTTACTCCCCTCTCCCTTAATTATCTCAAATTATCTTAACTCTCACGAAGAAGAAAAACGTAATATTAATATTCCATTTAGAATATACTCTAAAATGCAGTAGAAAATGGAGGCAATAATAATGATAAAGAGGATAGCTGAGACAATTTGGTATATATAATCTTTCTTCCCTTCATTGCAGCTCCCTTGAACTAGAATAAACCAGGAATAGTCTGTCTTGCATTCACTTAACAGAGCAATTTTTGTGCAGCATTGATTTTCAGTATATAAGTAAAAGCTTGGTAAAATATTGCTCTGTCCATTAGATGCAATGTTTTGGCTTTCAGCCTTGATCAGAAAGAATTAAAGGCAAAGGAAGTCATATAGCTTGTACAGGAAAAAGATGTGTGAGTGGTGTGTGTCTGTGAGAGAGAAGGAGTGTCTGTGTTTGTATAGGGGGTCAGGATCAATACCGAAGGATAGACGCAAGAGCAAGAAGAAAAGAGCAAGTATAAAATGAAGATGAAATGAAGCAGAAATGATAATTTATGTTGGGCAGACAAAGGAAAGGAGAGCATTATAGTTATTGCAAGTGCAAACAGTAGGGTCAAATTAATCTGAAGCTGCAAATGTTCAATCCATACATAATGGCTTGGATCAGATTAGATGGGTGTGTGTGAGCGAGAGACAGAGATGAAGCATGAGAGAGGGTACAAGGTAAAAGTATGAAAGAAAAGAAGGGGAGTGTCCATGTAATGAGGTCACCTGTTTGCACCAGTAACTTAGTTTTAGACAGTAAAACTTGAGCATGTGGCAAGTCAGAGCAGTAGCTGTTGGTTAGCCACTGCGTGTGAAGTATTTGGAACACATCATCAAGAATGGTTCTAAACTCATGCTCCAGATTCCACTGATGTTTCCTGCAAACTTTTGTGTGTTGATGCCAAGGTTTAGAGTGTATACAGGCAAGGTTCTTTGGGTAGATGTGATATCATTTTATAAGACCGATTAAAAAGTTGGAAAAATGGTTTTTGCAGGCTTTCGGGCGCACACACCCTTCTTCAGGCATTGGGAGACTCTGCTGCCATTATGAGGTTAGAGTGTAACTTATGTCTATGGTTTTAGTTCCATCTTCTCACTTGAAAGTGGAAGTGAGCCATACTTCTTAATCTAGTTTGGAAGTAGTTCAAATTGGCAGATACCTTGTGAGAAACAGCTGCAAGATTTTGGTTCTATCTTCTTCCAAAGTTTAGTCCAGGTTTGACTTCAAATTTGACCTTTCATGTAAAGTTCTGTTCAATAAGAACTTCTGCATCGTTTCTCTTGTTATAAACTTTCAGTGCTTTCTTCATAAGACCCCTGTTGGAACCACAGATTTCAAAATGATGCATTACCTGTGGGTGTAGGCAGATGTGACAGTTTTCACCTGATCTAGCCACAGAAAGCAGTTTATAGCTGTGACCAAACACAAGTACATGGTTGCAGAGAAAAAATGGCTGATCAGGTGAAAATCTGACCCCTCATTGCATGAAGTATCACATAAAGACATTTTAAATGTAGCATCTTTTGTAACTTATGTCTTGGGAGCTCCCAGCCTGTTGCTGTATTCAGAATGGGAGCGGGAAAAGGGAGTGGGGAATGTCAGTCTGGGCAGGTTTCAGGTCCCCTGGAGGGTAGGGCAGGTGTATTGCAGCCTCCATGAGGTAGGGGGTGGCTCCAGTTAACCCACCCCACCCTTTGACACCAGCTGGGGAGCCCCAAGAATGAGCTCCCTCCTCTGCTTTTCTACCTTCCCATTCTGAAAACTGGGAGCACTGGCAGAGAGCCCTGGTCATTGCTATGGGAACTAGCTATAGGCTCCCAGCCTGCAACTAGATTCTCCTTCCCTCTGGAACCAACAGTGAACTTCTGTTTGGTCTGGGGTAATGTTGTAACTCAGAACACTTTGCAAAAATTGTTCTGAGTTACAGTTGGGAGCTGCACTTCTGTCTGTACCCTGTGAGAATCTTGGATCACATGTGACTTGATGTTGCACCCTCAGCTTTATTACATATTCACTGTTCTGTGTAAATGATGTCCTATTCTTCATATATTTTAGAAAAAAAATTGTTTTGCACAGACTCAGATTATAAGGGCAGAAAAGACCATTAGATCATCCAGTCTGACCTTTCAGATAAACATGTTTCTTATATACAGTCTCCTTTCATGATCTTTCATTGATATTTCTGACAGCATGGTATGAGGATGGTTGAAAACGCTAACCAAAATGAAACCCAGTGCTTGTAACTGTATAGCTGCTATAAGCACTGGTCTATGTTGTGTTTGATGATAGAGCATCTGTTGTAGGTAAAAAGAAAATAAGCACACACAGCTTTTAAATATGGTAATAATGGTTGGTTAAGACCAAGCATGTAGTGAATAAGTTGAAAACTGTGTGTACTCCTTACATAATAATTTATATCTTTGCTTTGTTTTCCATAGTTTGTAGAAATCTATGGCCAATTTATGGCAGGTGCTGTGAAAAACAGTTCCCATTAAATTCTGGTATTACTAGAGCGGTGAGTACTCCATGCCTGTCAGGAACAGGGACCTAAAGGTATAAGGATCATGGTCTTTTTTATACTGCAATCTTTTCTTTGCTTGTATTTTGCTAGTTTCATTTATTGTATGCCAACATAACAATTCTGTAATTAAGAAACTCTGAATCTTGGGTTCAGCTTTAGCTTGGGACATGTATATCCTGAGTTCTGCTTGCCTCAATACTTTCCTGAAAGCCTGGTTACTTGAAAGGCAGCATGGTCTTAGTGCCACGTTCCTTAGCCTCTCAGACTGCTTATCAAAATATAAGCATTTTGGGGCACCTGTACATGAGGGTGGAGGCTGCTCTGACATGCTGGAATTCCAGCACCTTGGAGCAGACTTGATTAATCAAGTCTGCTGGAGTGTGTGACAATTGCTGTGCTCCAGCAACCTCCTGCTCCAGTAGTCTCCTGTGTCTCGTGTATCAGCATTCCAGCCTTCAGTGAGCTTTAGTTTAAGCACCCCTGCTGCCATTTTTAAGTGCGGGGATGCTGATACAGGAGACTTGGCAGTGCTTTAATTAGAGTGGACCTTGGAGCCGCTCTAATTAGGGCACCATCCCTCTTACCTCTGGAGCACTTGTAAAAGTGCCCTTTATGACCCCTATGTTTACTATAGTATAAAATGGTAAAAAATACCCATTGTAATACAGTTATATAATTTAACTGTGTGTGTTTCAAGAAGATGCCAGTGAATACTTGTTCATGAAGAGTAAAAGTATGTAGCAAGTGAAGAAAGAAACAAGAGTTTCTTTGCTTTTAGACTGCGGTACATTTTGCAATAAATCTTATTACCCCTGTGCTTGACATGACAGGTTGAGGCCTTCTAGGAGATCAATTCAGGAAAAAAATAATTTAGTACAAAATTATAGATTTGGGAGACCAGAGGTCTAGTTGTTATATCTAGCCCTGCTGTAACTGTCTTTTGTCTCAGTGTTTTGTGTCTATAAAATGGGAATAATAAAATGAGGATAACAAATGCTTGAAGTCTTCTAAGTAGTACTATGCAATTGTAGATTCCCATAGAGAAAGCACTTGAGAAGTGCAGAGTATTGTTGTTGTATTTCTCCTTGGCTTTGCTTCCAAAAATCTACTACAAAGAAAATTAGTTGGCAATAATTGCAAACCTTCATATATAGTCTAATGTAAAATGGCTGCCACATGCTATTGGGTCAAAGGTCTGGAGATGATCAGTTTAAATAGGTTGTTCAATTTCTTGGTCAGTTGGTCACAGAAAATATCCTGTGACTAAGGGCATGAGTCAGCAACTTGCAACCACTAATAAATTATATAGAAATCAGAAAAAGTGCTCCATGTATGATTCTTCTGTTGTTTTCTCCATAAGGGAGTGAGACACCAAAGGCAAGTATAATAGTATTTTATTATTAAAACAGACTTAAGATTTCATAAATGCCAGTTGGATTTGTTTCCAAGTTAACTTTTTTTGGATTGCCTTTCTAGTTCATCGTTCTTAGCAGTGAGCCATTCTATGTGCTATCACAATGGGAAATGATAATATTTCCTAGAAGAGGAAGAAAGAAGTAATACAGTAAGTACAAAGGAACTAAATATATGTCCTTATAGCTCTGTTTGTTTTAACTACACATTTATTTTTTAATGCACTGGGTGAAAAAGCAGTTACAAGGAGCAGCTAATTAGCAGTAATTTGCTTAAGGTTGTGGTGAATTCCTACCTCATGCTTTGCTTCTATTGGGGAAAATAAAAGAGTGCGTTTCTCTTATGCTCTTAATTGAATTCCTTAAAGTCTTCAGCACGTTACATGTAGAACTTGCAGTTGCTCATTTGCAAGACAGCTGCGCTCTGTGTGTGTGTGTGTGTGTGTGTGCGCGCGCGCGCGCATATCTGTCTATGTGTGCACACATGTGCATGTATGCATATAGCCTGACTGTGGGAAGGCTTTCTTTTCTTTTACTTCCTGGAGGGCCCAAAGGCCACATTTGTCACAGTCACTTTGCTATGAGTGTATAATTAAATGTAAAGCACTTTGGGATGTTTGGGTGTATAAAGAATTGCTATAGAATTGCAAGTTGTTTTTCTGTAGACAAACACAGAAGAAAAACAAACAAACAAAAAAGCCAAGTGAAAAGGTTTCTAGGGATAAAAATGTGAACATTGGCAGATAAATAAAACATGATGAAGAAAAGAAAATACTTCCGGAAAACAAATCAATAAAGCGAAACAAAAAGATGATTCATTTGGGAAAGTTGATAGGTACAGAGAAATTTCCAGCTTAAGAAGAGAGATGCATAAAGAAGAAAAATATAACCAGTGCAGACCAAGCACAGTAAAAAGCCCTGGTATGAAAATTATAATCCTACACTGTAGTATGAGGCTAGCTTACCCCCTGCATGAGATAAACCATCCACAGAAAATTGGAAACTGTGTGATGCCTACCTCAGCGTTTCCTCAGTGCTGCTCCATTGGTGACAGTGTTTTATCACCAGGGGATATAAGGGATATAAGCATGGGGCTCCACCCCACCAAATCAGTGGGATGTGCAAGGAGCCAGGACCATTTGCTAAGAGACCCTATATCTCCATATTGTCTTTGGAGCTTTTTCTCATAGGGAAGGGTGAATTCTGTTGTCAAAAAACTTACTTGCTAAAATATCGGGTTTCAATAATCCTTGAAGAATTTGCGAATTTAGTTTGATTATTCATTTGAGCAGGCATTGAAATCCGAGTGTCCTGTCTTGTGGGTGGCTGTTCTAGCCATTGAGCCATAGAATCATTTTTACCAGCACCCTCTATTGCATAATGAATGTTTGAATATTTTATATGAGGTGAAACAATGTCAACAAGAGAGACTGGAGGGGCTCTCCCTATGAGACTCTATGGTCTAGTTGGACCCTCTCTTGAGTGGTAGAGGGTGGGTTCAAGTCCTGTGTTTGGATTCCTGTCCTACTTTGGGCTCAAGTACATAATAGAATGAAGGATTTTAATATAAATTTCGAATCCTCCTCTCAGTTTTTTTTATATTTGTTTACCTGTTGGCTGCTCCAGCACCACATGCCACCCGGGGTCCGCACTCCTGCCACCCCACGGTGGGCCCCTGCCGGGCCCTGGCCCCAGGGCACTGGCATGGGCTCCATTCACCACTTCTTGTTGCTGCTGCTGCTTCTCCCCCCACCCCTGCCAAAACTCGCTGATTCCATTGAGCGCTATAATGAAACTGGCTGAGTGCTCAGTGAAATTGGGTATGAATTTTAAATAAGTGCTCTAGCGAAATAGTGCTAAGCGAAACCGCATTAAACAGAGGTTGCCTGTACTAGGGAAGAGTATAAGAATATTGTACAGGCACACTGTGAGAAAATTAGGAAGGCCAAGGCACAATTTGAGATGCAACTGGTAAGGGACATAAGTTTATAAAAAGAGAATCTAGAAGTATGTGAAAAATAAGAGGAAGACCGAAGAACCCCTAGGTCCCTTATGAATGCAGAAGGCAAACTAGTTATGCATGATGCAGAGAAGGCTGAAGTACTTAATGTCCTTTTTACTTCAGTCTCCATGAATAAGATCAGCTACCAGATGATAAGTGCAGCTAGAAGCAAAGATAAGAAAGGAGACAAACACACTACAGCAGTGGAAGAACAAGTTAGAGATTGGTTGAGGGAATTTTAGAAACATTAGCTATCCTCTTTAAGAACTCACAAAGGTCAGATGAGGTTCCTGATGACTGGGAAAAGTAAAAACTAGTGCCCATCTTTAAAAAAGAAAGTAGAAGGATCTTGAGAACTACAGTCCAGTTAACTTGATCTCTATCCCTGGAAAGATCATGGAGCAGGTCTTCAAGGAAACTATTTGAATCACTTTGAGGAGAACAAGGGGCATTTATACGTGTGTGTCAGGAGTGTGTGTGTGTGTGTGTAGTATGGGGGTGGCTTTGATTAAAGCATCTGGAGCGTCTCATGTATCAGCATCCCTGTGCTGAAAAATGGCAGCAGGGGCACTTTAACTAAAGCTTGTCACCATCCCTGCCACCATTTTTCAGTGCAGGGATGCTAATACATGAGATGCTGGAGTCTGCTGGAGCATGGTAATTGCCACACTCCAACAGACTCGATTAATTGAGTCTGGTCTGACATGCTGTAATTACAGCACGTTAGAGCAACCTTGTTGTGCATGTATAGGTGCCCAAGGTGATCAGAAAGAGTCAGCATGAATTCACCAAGAGCATGTCATGCCTGACTAACTTGATTTCCTTCTATGATAAGGTGAAAGGCTCTGTGGATGGGGGGGAAGCAGTGGATATGATATGCCTTGACTTTAGTAAGGCTTTTGACATGGTCTCCTACACCATTCTTATTAACAAACATGGATATACAGAGCAGTTGGAAGTACTGTAAAGTGGATACAAAACTGGTTGGATCATCATGCTCAGTGGCTCAATGTCTAGTTGGGAGGAGGTATTAAGCAGGGTTTCCCAGGGCTCTGTCCTTGATCCAGTATTGTTTAACATCTTCCTTAATGATTTGGATGACAAAATTGACTGCATGTATAGAACAGTTGTGGATAACACTTCATTGAGCAGAGCTGGAGACACTCTGGAGGGTAGAGCTAGAATCCAGAATGACCTGGATAAACTGGAGAAAAAGTCTGAAATCAATTAGATGAAATTCAACAAGGGGAAGTGCAAAGTACTGCAATTGGGACAGAATAATTGCATGCACATATACAGATTGGGGGATGATTGGCTAGGTTGCAGTACTTCAGAGAAGGACCCATGGTTACAGTGGACTGTAAGCTGAATATGAACCAACAGTGTGCTCTTGTTGCAAATAAAGCCAACAGCATACTGGCTTGTATTAAGAGGAGTGTCTCTTGCAAATTAAGAGAAGTGATTCTTTCATTTTGTGTGGCATTGGCGAGGCCTCCCCTGGATTAGTGTGTCCACTTTTGGCTTCCACACTTCAAGAAGATTCTGGATAGATTGGAAAGAGTCCAGTGGAGAATGACAAAAATGATTAGAGGCCTGTGAGACATGACTTATGAGGAAAGGTTGAAAAAACTAGGGTTAGTTAGTCTGGAGAAGAGAAGACTAAGGGTGGATTTGAAAATAGTCTTTAAATACTTGAAAAGTGATTATAGAGAGAAGGAGAGGTTTTTCCTTTGTGACCATAGAGGACAGGACTAAAAGCAATGGCCTCAAACTGCAGCAGAAGAAATTTAGCTTGGAGATCAGGAGGAACTTTCTGACTATGATGGCAGTGAGGCATTGGAACAGGTACCTAGAAAAATTGTGGAATCTCTGTCCATCAATTTTTTAAGAGCAGGTTAGACAGATACTTGGGTGGGATGGTTTAGTCAGGAACCTGGGAAGACCCAGGAATTTGAAAAGAGGGGTGTGAATGATGCCCCCACCGGTGCGGCAGGGGAGGTTGTGGTGCCTCCCCACCCCCAGCAGACCTCACCAGGGCAGCTGCTGGGGGAAAAAGGTAAGACTCCCCCAACATTTCTTGGCACCCTGTTGCCTCCAAAGAAAGCAGCTCCCATGCCCTCCCCTTCCCCTCTCCCCCGCTCCAAGAGGGGTTACTTCTGGTGCAAGAATGGAGGACCCACCTGCTGCTTTGGCTGTTTTCAGCTGACCCAGGGCAGGGGAGCTCCAGAGTTGCTCCTGCCTTTCTCCAGGTGGGTGCTTTGGTGAGCACCAGCAGGGGTTGGGGGGACAGGGCAGCACTGGGTAGATCTCCCCTTCCTGCACCCCCAGGAGACACTGGGGTGGAGGGGAGAGCAGGGAACAGTAGTGCCTGGAAGCCCACTGCTGCTGCTGTCTCCAGTTGATTTGGAGGTGGCGGGGGGGCAGAAGCCCCAGGGCCCTCCTCCTTTGCTCCAACCAGGGGTTGCGGGGGAGTGGCTGCACTGGGTGCTGAGTCCCTGAGCCCTCAACCTCCACTACAATTCCTCCATTGGCGTGGGGTCCCCAGCTGCGGGGAACAACTGCACGGAGTGCCGGGCAGGGCTGGGGATGGCATTGACAGTGGGTGATCCCCCACTTCTAGCCACTCCTGCTTCCTGCTGCCTCCTGGTGTCCTCCAAGGTCTGGAAGCAAGTGTTGGAAGAAGGTTATAGCCCATTGATGCCACTGATCCCTCACCCGTGCAACTGTTCCCTGCAACTGGGTCAGCAGGGGAAACATAGTGGAGAAAGAGGGAGCAAGAACCTGGCACCCTGTGCAGTTGCTCCCTGGCTACAGCAGGGCAGGACCAAATATAAGGCTTCCCCTGTTCTGAGACAGCTGGGGGCAGCAGCGGCAGAAGGTGAGTCTCATCCTTCCTTGCCTGTTCCCCTTTTGGTCTTTGGGCTCCAGTCCTGTATCTAGTACATCAGGGGCCACAGAGAAATGGAGCCATCAGCAGGTGACCTTTACAGTGAAGGGGAGATATGATCATGCCACTGCAATGCCCTGGATCCACTCCTGTTCAGTGATGATCCTGCCTTGAGTCTCTGAGGGCTGAAGTAGATGATCTCATTATGTCCCTTTCAGTCCTACTTCCTTATATCCTAGCGTAAGACACAGTCCCTGCTGCAAAGGGATATTGACTTCATCTTGTGCTTTACTTATAGTTTGCTTAGGATGAGTCTCAAGCAGCTCCGTGGTTAGTGTCACAGGTAAAACCACAGGACAACTGAGGCATCACTGTCTGATGATATCATGAATAATGGCGGGCACTGCCTATTTCTTATCAATTTTGTGGATTCATCTGTGTAAGATTTGGTGCATCCAGGTCACCCTCACACTTTACTTTTTGCTTGGGGAAATAAAAAGTCAAATTTCCTTATGTTTTTATTTGACTCCTTTAAAGAGAATAGCCTCCTTCTGTGTACCTTTTGTATTATCTGTGATATGGCTCATTTCCAAGAGAACTGTAGCATTTAACTATTGATTGCTCTAAATTGTTATTCACTTCATAGAGCATCATGTGGTTGGAGGTTGGCATCTGACATCATCTGTCTCGGGTTAAAAAGGCTTCATCTACAGCATTAATATTTGGATGCACTCATGGCAGTAATTATGGGAGCTGTATGTAAACAGGATTCATAGGGTTAAATGAAAAAAAAACCCCTGTTCTGAATAAGGGGAGATGATAGCATACCATAAATACCAGCACCATGTCTAAACTGCAGTGTCCATTCTTGTTTCCACCACTTGATCTTCCTTGGCTTTGCATTATTTACATGATACAATTTTTTTTTCTTTCTTACTGTAGATAAGGCCATAATGGCTGTACTCTTGATTTACTGATGCTTGGATTGACAATCAAGTGCTTGATCAATTTTTCTACACTTAAATAGCTCTTTTAAACCATATATCCTTTGTCACCATATAAAATGCTACAGATACAGCTTTGTTTTGTAAGGATAAGTAAAGCAAATTAGGCTTAATCTTAGATTAAAAATCGAAAATCCATCAGTATCTGTCTCTAGTAAAGAAAATACATTTCCAAATTTGAAAGAAAATAATTCCCAATAAAAGCAAACTCCTTTCAATTCAACAGCCTTACTGTGAATGACTTATGTGCATTTCCAGTCCATTTTTCTTTCTTCTGTTTCTTAAAACATTGGACCCTAGAAGCCTTTAAAAAGGAGGGTTTTTTGTGGGGGGAAAGTAGAGCAATAGAAAGCACTAAATATTTTATTAGTGATTTATGAAAACATCTCTTTACTTTATTTCTTTAATAAAGAAAAATCCTGACAGTTTGTGTAATGATGAGGATTAATATATGAAAATGTATTGTGTGGCAGCTTCTGAGTAATGGATTCATAAACAGTCCCTTTTTCTCTTTTAAGTCAAAATAGATTGCACGAAGAGTGGCAAATTATTGCAGTCAGAGCAAATAAAACAGACAGGCCATGATTTTACATGTAACCCTGCTTGAACCCTGATTCAAGCCACTAGATCGTCCATTTTAACACTGCTTTTGTCCAAAAGGTTCACTTAGTGTTATACTTTGTCATGGAGAACAGATCAGGTAATCATCTGGACAGCTTAAAGTGTTTGCTTTAAGAAATATTTAATCTAAAATGAATCTTTCAGTTTCTTTAGTGTCTGTTTTTTTTCAGGAATAGGTGGGAGAAGCAATTAGCAAAGAATGTATGGATTTCTTTTTATGCAGGAGACAAAATTGTTATACACACTGAGACACGTTATATGTGAACTGTATGACCTAAAAAATAATAGTGAGTGTTAGAAAATACAAATAAATAATTCAACAAAATGGGGTATATAAAGGGGGGGGGGGGCAGCATTTCTGAGTTTGCCACTTCCAAGATAATTGGATACTATAATGTTTTGTCATGTAAAGGTTTGATCCAAAGCTCACTGAAGTCAATAGACAGTCTCCCATTGACTTCAATGGGCTTTGAATCCAGCCCTAATTCAGACTATTTATGAAATTATTTCTTTATTTCTGTGAAATCCTGCCCGGCTGCTGGGCAAGGATGAAGAGTGGAGGGGAATGTAGAGGCAGGAGGAAAGTTGACCACACAAATGTTATGTTGGAGATATTAGTCCTATTAATTCATGGAGTTGTTCAGCCTCCACAAAGAACTAAACTTATTCCCATGGAAACCAATGTTTGGAGATGAATAAGTAGCCTGGCTCTCAACAGTTTCCCTTCCTTTTTCTCTTTTCATTTCCCTTAGGATGTTTTGTTGTTGTTTTTGGTAGGGCTCTTTTTTTTTTAAAGGAAAAGAAAGGGGCTCTTCACCTCCAAGCAGCTTGTGAAAAGACTGACAACATTCATTCTACTAATAAGCTGGCAATTAAAACAAAAAAGAGTGTCCCAGATTTCTCAAAGGGAAGTATTTTTCAACAGGAGGCAGTCAGAAGTTTTGTTCTGTATTTTTAAATGGGACATTCTCTCTCTTGGTAGCAAAAAGGTCCGAGAAACTGATGTTGTAAGTCTGCCCTCACATGTTTGTGCACGAACAAAATATCTTAAGCCTTAAAAGGAGCACTTACCAGTGAATTCAATGGGGGTTAGTGTAACCAAGATAAGGGTCTAATCCATATTTTTATTGAGGGTTAGGTACCTCTCTGCATAATAATGGGTTATATACATACAGGATATGCAAAGGCATGTGTCATCCATTTGACAAAGAACCAGCTAGTTGATGCATACCAAGGGAATATTATAAAGGTATTATCACTGGTAGTGTCAGTGTTACAATGTGTTGCAACTCCTGGCTCGTTTAGAAAGAGATAGCAAAAAGAAGGATGAATAGTAAAAAAGTAGAAAATTAACAAATAACTTGCAATAAAAAATGAAAAGGCCTACCCTCAAACTCAGCAGCTTGAAAGAACGTTATTTCTCATGAGTTATTCAACATTTGAAGTCTTTATTCAGATTTGATAAGAATAGGCAGGGTCCTAAGTGGAGTAGGATCATAAAAGGAGTTTATTTTGGTATGAAATAGCAAAAAATTGTGAGTTTGGGGGTACATGTGAAGGAGTGCATTAGTTAAGAGTTTACCAAAGTCCTCTGCGTGGCACTACTGGGTGGCTGTACCAGAACATAATCTGTTCTATACTTTTCAACTCTATTGCACTCCATGGGCAGGTCTACATCATTCACTTACTGTGCCATGCTAAAATGTGCCACGCTGCTACATGTGTGCTACCTCCTTAACTGAAAGTAGTGCACTTCACTTCCATAACACTCAGTGGAGTTTAAACTTGGGTGTAACATCCTATGAACAGGATTACACAGCTTCCAGTTTCAGAGGCAGTGAGAATGGAACAGCATAGAGTTATTTCAGCGTGATGTTGTCTGGCATGCTAAGTGAGAGGTAGATATGCCCATGCAGAGAACTTTTTTCAAGGTCCTTTTAGCTATTGAATGTTTTCACAGCTGCAGCATGGGTGACTGGTTATAACAATGAACAAAGTATGAGAATCAATGTTGCTTTGACCCTTGGCCCCTCTCCTGAGACTGCCAGCTACAGCCATTTGAGACAGTGTGTTGTTTTTTTTGATGTGGACACTTGTCTACTAGGAAACTGACTGAGACCATCAATCCATTTAATCCAGACAATTGAATATCCTCCTAAAGATTCCTGGCTGCTGCTAATCTGACCTGGACTGGAACCAGCAGTTTATAAATAACTGGTTTTATATCTTATTACCAATACCCTGAGTTACTGCTTTCCCTGTTCAAAATTTTGAAATGAACCTCGTAAAAATATGCGTTTTTCCCCATCATATAACCATGTACCTGTCTGCAGACTGTCACTTATTTCACTTTGATGTAAATTTCTAAAGTTGCCTTTCTGGAGTTCAATTTATGGCCTGAGAGGTGCTGGGCACATGAAGTTGCCTCTGTACTAAATACAAATTGGGGCTACCATAGTAGCTCCTAGTGTTTGCCTTTTATCTGTAGCGAGCAGCTTTCAATATGTTTTCCCCCAACCCTCCTCCCAGAACTGTGGTTAACAAATTGTGTCTATCATTGCAGAAAACCGAAATGCTCATCTCTCTCTACTAAGGAGAAAAAAAAGCATTCAAAGCAAACTCTTGCTCCTTCTTCAACACACATGGTCAGTGATATTAACCTTGTTGAGATCTGCTTAGCTTCCAGCTTGCCTTTAAGAAGAAGTGCTTTATGCTCTAAAAAAGGCATGTGACCAAAGCTCCTCATGTTGAAATTTTTACAGTGTGAATGCCACGTGTAGCAATGGCATCTGCTAACTGCTTTCCAGAGTGAGTTTATCTTTAGCATTTTGTTTCATCCTGAGGCACTGACTTCTCTATTATCAGCTTCTCAAAAGGGAAGATGAACAACCATGTCTTGTCTGCATCATCTTGTTTATGTTTTATATGTGCCTCAAAGTTCTGCCAGAAACTTAGCGTCACCTGCTTTTGATATACTAATTATTGGGGTGTGGCAGAGCACTTATGGCCTGTCATAAACTGGAGTATGTTATCTAAGAATTAAATGTGTTTGAGTCGTTAAAGGCTGGAACAATAGGAAATAGTCTCATTAAATGTAATAGGAGTTTTCTTATTGTCTTCCTGGTAGGATCAGTAATAAGTCCAATGTAACAGTAATGAAGCAGAGTGAAATTACAGTTGCTACTTTATTATTGTTAAAAGAAACATTCCCCTGCAGTATTGCATGTAGTAGAAAGTGAAATTGCTATGTAGATACAACAGCTGTTGTATATCCATTCTAAACAATTCTGAAGTATTACAAGTAAGGACACTAAAAATCTATAGGGCCACATCTAGTTAATCTAGAAAACAAGAAGTCAGCATTTTTTTACCCAGTCCTGGTAGTGAAAATTTGGGAGGAAGGAATGGAACTGTATTAGATTTTGGAAAGGTCCCCTTTCGCCCCAAGTTAACCCACATAACTCATCATCCTAGGAATATAGTTATTTAGTATCATGCTAGTTATTTAGTATCATGCTTTACCTGCAGTAGAGAAACTGCTGTGTGTCTTCACTTGAATATGAGAAGCTAAAGTAAAATAAAACTGAATGAACCCTACAACCCAGCCCAAGATTCCTAAACACAGCTGTTGAGATGATTGAATATTGTGTTTGGCTTACTCTTATTGTTATAGCTTTCCATCACTGCCAGTACTGGTGTCTTGTATTTTTATAGGCCAATGGCCATTTCCCTCCCTGCCCCTTACTCCACAGAGAAATGATAAAGCTAAAGGGCAAATGTAGTTAGTGATAGATTAGAAGCTCCAAGTGCGTAGAACACAAGAAATATTATAGCTAAGGCCTTACTGAGATTCGTGTTCTACAAAAGGTGATTATAAGAAACAGTGAAACACATTCATATGACAATAATTACAAGGTCGGAAACACATGTGAACTAAATCCCTCTTCATTACAACCATGCTGTTCTTATGCAGTCCCAAATTAAGATCCCTTTTCTTCCTTGTGCAAAAAGTTTTAAACATTGCCTTTTATTTTCAATGTGATGTTATTTTCTGGCACATTGTAAACAAAACCTCTAAAGGTTTGGGAGAAAATAAATGACTGTGCTTTCCTACAAAGCCCATAATGTATTAGCTTCTTGCACCTGTCATGCTTCATATTTCTTGCCCAGTGAGAATATACCCCCCTTCAAACTATCCTGCTCCTCTGATAACTGAAGACATAAGGTTTTGTGTGTCAGTTAAGCCTTCATTGCCTCTTTGATGTTTTCTATTTACTTTTACTGAATTTTTTTCCCTAACTAATTTACCTGGTCAGGCATAGCTTTAAAATGGAGCAACATACATTTTAATTTTTAATAAACATTGAGCTTCGTTCTCTTCTTGCACCATGTAAATTGGGAGCAACTACAGAACTCAGCAGAGTATATTGAAAAAAAATCAATGTAAATGAGAGCATGGGGCCCAATATCTTACTCTTCAGGAGTCCCAATACTGGAAAGCATGCCAGCATTTACTTAATTCCATTCCTGTTTAGAAAGGCACTTAAGTATCTCTGTGTTATGGATGCTTTCCTGAATCAAAGGTACAATTAGCTTTCCAGCACTCAAAGGACACTGTCTTTAGAAATGCCAGTATTTTACAAAAAATCCTAACATGTGACATGTGACTCTCTTGCTTGCAGTCAAGGTGGGAAGTCTTTCTAAATTAATGCCATGACTAGTACACAAGCGACAGGCCTTATGCAGACATCACTGGGTGAATTTCCTTGTTTCTGCTATAAAACTAGTAGAACCAGATGTTCTTGAGGGTCCCTTCTAGCCTCTCAGACTGTGCATTTATGAACTTTGATCACTGAAACCAAAATCATTAAAAAACTTACTTAGTTTTCACTATTGATTCTGTTTGTTGAATATCTTGTATTTCATTCCATATGAATGGTGGATCTAACCTGGTCCACGTTAGTTTTTGTGTCTGATTTGTTTTCCTTTCTGAGTCTCATGTGATAATACAGCATGCTGTTGTGTTTGGGTTCACAGGACTGCAGGAGTGTTCAACTTTAACAATGAACAGCTGTTGGCTGTGAGATTCTTAAAACTCAGGAGGACATTTCTATTCACATTGTTTTCATAGGCCTTTCCTTTCTTTTTTTTTTTATAGATAAAGTCATGATTTGGGGCTTAAACTAAGTTGGTAGGGCTCATGCAAAGTGTTACCTTTTTATATTGTTTGTGATGCATTTAGGCACATCTTCTAAAACCCTTTTTCTCTTGAAAATATGGGAATAGCTCATCCTGGCTTTCTGCAGAGGCTTGGGCTAGATGACCCTTGAGGCCTCTCCCAGCCTCAGGATTCTCTAGCTCAGTAAAATGTATAATTTCCAGATCCAACACAAATCTTCCTCCCTCCCTCCCTTTACCAGCCTGTTTATCTGAACAAACATAAACTCCTCCAGTTTCAGTGCTACCTCATAGTGACACCTGCTGGCAGCAGTGGGGGAGAAACACCCCATTGCTGGGGACCTTAAAACCCCACCTGGACCATTTATAGCTCCACTAATTATCTTCTTGTGTCCTTGCTATGTGTAGAGAAAGCTCAAAAGATAAGGGTTTTTGTTTGCTCGTTTGTTTGTTTTAAGAGCCCTCTGTAAAATGAATTGTTATCTCTTTTCATCCATTGACATGATGAAATTTAGATAATTTCAAACTATTTTGTTCTGCTGCACTTCCTTTTACTTCAACATTAGCATACCAGCACAGAGGCTTGAATCACACATTCCAGAGATCCTTTGGCTGTACTGAGATTTCTCATCTTAGCAGGGTGCACTGTTATCTTTTAAACAGGGTTTTTTTTTGGCTGAAACCTTATGTTTGAAATATCTTTGTTAAAATGGTAAAATGCCTTTTTTGCTTTGCTTGATCAGACTTTGACCCTGTGGACACTTGGGACTCAAGTTATCTAGCTGAACTTAATGAAGTTATCTTTGTTTAAAAATGCATGCAACAATGTTTGTAGGACTAAGGTTTTTGTGCGTAAATGCTTAAATGATACATTTTTAGGTGCTTTGGGTTCTTTAGCACATAAAAATCCCCTTACCTAAAGGCTAGGGAGAACCATTGTTTCTGTTCAGTGTTGGTTGCTGTTATATTATCCCAAATGTTTACTCTCAGTTGTGTGTTGTACTGAGATACGTGTGAATATGATCTAAGTGCTGAGAACTCTTTTGTGGTCAGGGCTCGATCTAGGTGCTGAGACACTGGCCTACATATAAGAGCACTGGCTGGATGTTGCATGCACTTTAATTCTAATCCTGGGTCTGACTGAAAATTGCCATGTAGACTTGTGTCTATCACTTTCCCTGTGAATCTGTTTCCTGGTTTCTGACATGAGAAACAGTACTTTGAGAAAGTAAAGTGACGTGTAAAACCTAGGTAGTGACACAACAACACTTGCAGCTGTTCCCCCTCCCCACAATAAAGCATGTGGATGGATAAACTAGTTTGGATAAAGTTCACATGAGTTTTCACCCAACTTCAATCTTGTTTAAGGTCTCCATGTTCACGTTCCATTGACTTTGGACCACCTGGTTCAGGGTAGCAGCAGAATAAAAAGTGCTGGAGTATATAATAAAGACCTGTTGGCTCTGGCCTGACTGGGCAGTAGGAAGTTTTGGGACACTTGCGAGAAAGCCCATCTTCATGAGATTTTCAGCACCATTTTGGATAATGAAATATTTTAGGTACTTTGGGAAAAGGTTGAAATGAGCACGAGAAGTTCTGCGGGCTTATCCAGACCAAAGTTAATACACCGGAGGGCAGGGAGCAGATACAGGCCAACCTGGACAGGTTAGATCAATGAGCAGAATGAAATAGGATGCAATTTAATAAAGATAAATGTAAGGTACTCCACCTAGGAAGGAGGAATCCCCAGCATACCTACAGGTTGAGGGATGTCCTCCTCAGCAGCTCAGAGGCTGAGAGAGATCTTGGAGTCATAGTTGACTCCAGGATGAACATGAGCCGGCAGTGTAACAAGGCCATCAACAAAGCCAATCACACCTTGTTGTGTATTAGCAGATGCATGACCAACAGATCAAGGGAGGTGATGCTCCCCCTCTACGCGGCATTGGTCAGGCTGCAGTTGGAGTACTGCGTCCAGTTTTGGGCGCCGCACTTCAGGAGTGACACGGAGAATCTGGAGAGGGTTCAGAGGAGGGCCACCTGCATGATTAGTGGTCTCCGTGGAAGACCCTATGAGGAGAGGTTGAGGGATCTGGTTCTCTTCAGCCGTTACAAAAAACGGTTGCGGGGTGACCTTGTAGCCGCCTATAAGTTTATCAGTGGAGGACAGCATAGAATTGGAGATGCACTATTTACCAGAGCACCCCAGGGAGTAACTAGGAATAATGGGTGCAAACTAGTGGAGAGTGGATTTAGGTTAGACATTAGGAAGAAATTTTTTACACTAAGGATGGCCAGGATCTGGAATGGGCTTCCAAGAGAGGTCGTGGAAGAGGAGGCTCGATAGTCACCTGGCTGGGGTCATCTGACCTTGGTCCTCTTTCCTGCCAGGGGCAGAGCGTCGGACATGGTGATCCATTGGGTCCCTTCCGAGACTACAATCTATGAATCAAACCTCTAGACTTTAAAAGGCTTGTTCATCACTACTCTCATAAAACTGTGCACCTGAGGAAAGTCATAAACTTCCTCAGGGTTTGTCTTCCTTACACTGAAATGAATAGCAAAACTCCCTCTGGGTTTAACAGGACTCCTATAAAATTGTCATACTTTGCAAAAGTGGGAGATTAGGGTACTTAGGAGGTGCTTTTTATTTTCCCATACCCTTAGATATGAATGTAAATCTTTCTTTTTCATGTAAGGAAGATTTTTATGTGAATCTTGGCAGCATGGGGCAATTTTTAAATGCAGCATTTTATTTAATCTAGATTATGTGAATCTAATTTTTTTTCTTGCTTATACCAATTTTACACTTGTGTAATTTCATGTGGTTCGACAGTTGAGTTACTCCTAATTTAATACTGATGCAAAAGGAAAATCAAACTCTGTGACAAGCTCATGGGTTTGGACACCATTACTATTGTGCAGGAAGCTCCTATTTTTATTGAGCATTCATGTTGAATACTTCATTACAATGTAGGGTGATCAAAACTATTTTAATATAACAATTCCCTGCCATAAAATGCTGATTTCTCAAAATCATGATTTTTTTTTAGGACATCTCAATATAATCAACATGTTCACAGGAAATTATCAAAATATTTATTTGCTTAAGACTGAACTATGCCATTTTTACTTTATCATTTTAAGTTGGATGGTATAGTACTAATATTTATTATTTATAATACAGAGGTGTAATTTGTAGCCATGTTGGTCTAAGGACATAAACAGACAAGGTTCTTTGGTGAATCTGATATATTTTATTAGACCAACTTAAATAGTTGGAAAAAAATTAGCAAGCTAAAAATTATTTTAATTTTATACCTTATTTATAATGCAGTAATTGTATTACACATACTTATTTATAGTTGTGCTTTAATGTAAAATTCAAAATGATAAAGTCAAACCCAAATAATTTTATATTATTCTATCATGCAAAAATATTTTGAGATTGAGTTTTCATCCCAATTTAGAATGAATCTGAATGTCAAAATTTCACACTTTTCCACAGGGCTGAACTTTGACATTTCAACCAGTTCTATTATGATGCTAACAGTTCTTGATTTTGGTATTGAAAAATGGATAGAAGTGTCTTCCAGTTTCTTGAAGGAGTGATCAATATATCTGGCTTTCTTTTTTCCTGTTTTATTTTTTAATTGTGTGCATCTGTCTGGGGGAATGGGAGGGTGATGGGGGAAGGAGGGTAGAGGTTGGGGCTGGTGGTACTAAACCTAAATAGGATCTTTGATCTTTGCTTCATCCATTAAACTCATCTTTGTATTATGAGACTGCTGCAGCTAGACTTGCACTTGCTAGAGTCTTCTACATTCCACTTGAAATCCCAAGGTTCCCTCTATTTTAACGTGTGTCCCTGTTGTCCTTGAGATCCTGTATTACAGCCACCCTCCTGCATAGGATTTGATAAGTGTCTCTCTCTTTGGACCTTGTCAGTGCTGTGGGAATTGCTGTCAAGCATCAAGTGGCATGGTGCTTTTAAAGAGGTTGTTTAAAAGTTTGGGCTTAGATTAGATAGGGTTAGAATGAAGTCAACATTTGTTAAGAGTTTAAAAATATATATTTTATAGTTGTTGATCAGATCATGGACTGTGCTACCTTCTTTAAAACTAGATAAATACAAATGAATCAGGATTATGGAGCTTCTGAGAAACTGTATTATATTTGCTCTGTTTATGATGTTTAAGCCAATCTGCACTGTGTGATTCTGATGGCATTCTGCACAGTGTAGTGCAACCTAGAATAAGTGATGTAACAAGATATGCCCGCCAAAACTGATGCACTTTGTTTTAGTTGGAATGTATTAATTCACTTTCTGAATAATTGACCCCAAAGAGAGTTTGTCAAACAGTATTAAATTATTCACCAGATTTCCAAACCAGCAGACAGTGTCCTTAAATATTTAAGAATAAAGTCAAATACTTCTCCACACACAAAATATTCCATTGTGTATGTAGGTTTAAGTTATCTGGAACTTCTTGGCAGATAAGAAGGATGAGATAATTAAAACAAAAGTCTTTCACTAATGCTTACATGCCTTCCATCTTCTTCACCCCCAACTGTCCTCCACAAGAAGCTCGGAAGAAAGGTAAGTATTAGTTCAGTTCAGCTGCCATATACAGATGGATTTCGTTTTACATAATTTTTGCACTATTCCATGTTTTCAAATGAGACTAAAACTCTCCCATTTGGAATTTGGTTTTCTTTTCCATATAAATTTCGTATTGGCCGTAAGTTCCTCAAGACGGGGTGCAGCATCCCATAATGCACAGCTAAGGTTGCTAAGGACCCTGCTATTCTGTACCTTCAGACCTTACAGTAGCTCTCTAGGTGTGCATTATGAGATAACAACCTTGCCGGATCAATTTTGGTGTGGAAAATAGGTTTCCTTAAAAGAGGGGCACTGATGTAGCAGCATTCAAGTTCTACCAATTACAGTGTCTGACACCTTTCCCCTTGAAGGTTGCATGCTGAATGGGCAGAGTATATATTTTTGGCTTGTTTAAAAAGGATGAGGACAAGCATCTGATAGCTTACCTTAATTACTCCATTTCCTCTTCCCTGTATACATTTCCTAAATCTAATTATAGTGCATGTGGCCCCCTGCTATCAGCCAGTACCCAGAGATTAATATAAAGCCACAGGAGGACAGCTAACTCTCTTTACTATTTACACAACATTGCAAATATATTCCAACTGTCTTTTGATGCTAATATTTTGATACGTTCATCACTGCTTTAGCATCTGCCGTGAGCAGTATTTACACTCCACAAGCTTTACCAAAAGCAACTGCTCCTATTACTTCTATTAGTCCACTCAGTTTTCCACCTGAAATACCACATTTGTCTAGTCAGGGTTTGACATCTATTTTCAGGGGGTTTTGCCTTTCATAACAAGTTTTATTTAATTGTAGGTTCTGCTTTTCCCAAAGAATATGCTAGGCAATCTGTTACGTATTGTCAATCAACTGAGATGCACTTGGCTGCACTCTTGTGTTTATTATCTCGGCCCTGATAAGAAGACATTTTTGTGTGTGTGCATCTGTGTGTGTTGAAGTGTAATTGTTTATCTATTCTTCTGCAGCTTTATTTAGCCTGGAACTTGCTACAATGCCCTCACAAGTGCAGGAATGTTTTGCAGAGGGTGTGTGCATGTGCGTGCATGCCTTCCATGGAGCGTAAATAGCACTTCTCGCTAGGTTTGCTATTCAAAGCAACTGGTATGTTGTTCTGGGATTTATATTTTTTCCTTTTTAAGCAATCAGCCTTGAAACATTAAATATTCTTTATTTGTAAAAAAATAAATAATCACGGAGGTTAATTCTCCGGTCTCCCCTCCCTTAAAGGCATTTTGAACTGGCTTTAGGCAACAGCAAAACCTCTGACTCGGATGAGCTTCAGTATAACAAGGGGAGGCAGAACCCAAACTAAACAAAACAACCGTTCCAAATGAGAACTGAATTTTTTGGCTTGTCAGAGGGCAAAGGAAAATAACAATAAAAATAAACTTTGCAAACAACACGAAGGACAAAGACTCAGAATTAACGTAGGCCCATATGGCTCATTACAGTGCTTCACAGTTGTCTCAGCTATCAGCAGATTTGACAGAATAATGCATTTTGGAGCGTCAACAGTGGAGTGAGAATTGGCCAAAGACCAGTGTAACTGGTCTGTCTGTGTGGCTGCTGGTTTTCTGTCAGAGCCAGAACTTCACAGGTAATTTGGTTCCATAGTGCAATGACCTTATAGTGTCATGTTTTCCTCGCCTTACACTTCTGTGAAATAGAGAGGTCTGCCTACGGATAAGCACAGGAGCATTTGAGATAGAGCTGGTAGCAAATGCCCAGTGCTTTCCTTTTAAAACTCTAATTCCAGCTGCCTGTAATTTTGCCTTGCTATAATCATTTAGCCCCAAATTTCCATTCCAGGTGTCTGTCTCAGGATGATTGGGTTTTTTTCCCCATGAAAAAGTCATAATAAATCATTAAGCCATTCCTGAGAATAGAAGTAGGAAAATTTCTCTCTCTCACACACACACACACACACACACACACACACACACACACTCTCACACACACACACACACACACACACTTACTTCTTACAACCCTTTTGTTGAGGAGGAAGCATGCAACATTTTTCAGAGAGGTGTCCCTAATGTCAGGGATGTTAAAAGGACGAGGCCAAAATGGATGAACATGCTCTTACACAAGACTGCAGGCAGTGAATGAGGCAACCTTTTTTGGGACCCAAATTTTGTTTGTGGAAATTCTGCCATTTCAAAACATGGAACAGAAAAGAAAATTATGATTTTATTTTTTTTTGGCAAAATCAATATTTTGCTCTGATTTAAAAATTGAAAATTTTTATATTGCATAATAGAAATGAAAAGCCCTTTTGAAGCAAAAATGAAAACTTTTCATCCCCAGAGCTCAAAATGCTCTGTTCCATTTAAAAAACATTTTTCAATTATTTATTTATTTATTTTTTTTTGTGGCAAAAGTGTCTAATTAATATTTTCCAACATCAGACTGTTCCTCTGGAATATTTCTGATCAGCTCTAGCTGTACGGAAAATATAGGTGTGATAAAATAATCAAAGATTGCATCATAATACACAAAGTATATGATTATGGCTGCACAGACCAATTTATTTTTGGCATTTTCTAATTTTGAATGCTTGACTTCACGGACTTAATATTCTTGCATGTAGTGTTCTTCCCTAATATTTTGCATGTAATACATAATTATATAATGCACAATTAAAAATAACGTCACTCATAGTGGCAAAGCTTTAGCTAAGATATAAGGTCTTGCAGCATTTCTTACAGATGGTCAGGATGTGGTTTTGTTTAATGTCTTCTAAAATTTGTTCTACAGCCAAACCTCCATGACCATGAACACATATTTTCTGCTTTCATGTGCAGTTGTCTTGGCAAATCACTGTTGGAAATGTGACACCATATAACTAACATTGGTGGATCCTACCCATTGTTGTTGTTATTTTGAAGATTGATTGAATTCTCAGTGGGAGCAGACTGGGAGTCAGTGCAGGGTACAGAGCACTTTATAGAGCGCCTGCTCCATTATGTATGCAGATTGCCATGTTCTGCAGAAGCTTTAGCTTCTAAATTACTTCCAACTTCAGCTGCAAATACAATGAATTGCAATAATTCATTCAGGAGTTGGCAACTGTTGGGTTCTTGTGGCCTGACACTCACCAGGGAGGAGGCAGTAAAGATGCTGTAGTAAGCTGAAAGTTGGGAAAAAAAAAATGTTTTCACTCCAAAGATCTTAGCTTAGTGATGAGTTAAGATGGACGCCATCACTACCACTTTTGCTCCACCTCAATGGACAGATGGCTCGTCATATTGAAGGTGAATAGAGAACAGTGCTTCAGCTAGTTCCTCCACATCCCCCCCTTCCAGCTAACATCACATGCCTTGCCATTGTAAAGCCAGTGCTATTGCATTGGTTGCATCTGAGAAAAATGAGACAGACCTGGATGTTATAACTGCATTAACTTTTGGCTGTGAATGAGCCTATAACACCTCATCCCCTCTCCAAATGGCCTCATATAAAATGTGAAGAGAAGTTGGAGGGAGATGTTAGGTCCCAATGGGTTTGTACAGTTGAGAGCACTGAGGGAAGAAGAACAGTTGCTATTAGCAACTACCGGGTCTTCTGAAAAGCACCTGCCATACGATGTTACCTAGTCCTACTCTGCCTGATGGGCAGGTCAGCAGCACTTTATAGTCAAGGGTGTTGAAAGCTGCAGGCAGATTGACCTTCTGATGGCCATTGATATCCTAGTCAGTCTTTCTGTGCTATCCTGGTGTGTTGCCCCAGTCTGAAGCCCTAAAAGAAAGTTGGCAGTACCTCACTGGATTTGCCAAGGCTTGCTTTCATTTGCATTTGTGTGCTGATTCCATCCCCCCAACCCAAAGCCTGGATAGTGCAAGAACTTGGCTTGTATTCCTGGTTTTTAGTTACTTTTTCTTTTCAGTTCACCTTCCTATTTGATAGGACTGAAGGGCTCAGGAAATAGAGAGCTCCTTTATTTCTTTGTTAATGAAAGCATTAATATTCAGGACCAGAACACTCTGGCCATTGTGCAGCCACCCAGGATGGGAGAGGATGTGCACAAGGACATTCCTTGTATGTTTTTGCCAAGGCTTGCCACAGCATCTGTCCCTGCACTCCACTTTTTGCTTGCTCTGCCTTTCACCCCAGATATCAAACAAGGAGTGCAGAAGGAGCTAGGGTCATGGCTCAGCCTCTTCTCCAGCAGAACAAGGCCAGAACACTGATGTAAATGATCGTGTCCCACCTAATGGACGGAGCAGAGTTTGCTTTCTAGTGTGCACAGAGAAAATCCAGGGGGCCCGAGGCTTGGCTTCCTCAGTGAGGGATTGCTGTGCAATATCTCGTGTTCAAGACTGTGGTACAGGTGGCATAGTTGTTACGTCTCAGCTCTGTGTTCTTGGGGAACCCTGGCACAGGATGCAGTCTGTCTGACTCACAAAGGACTCACCCCCCCTCCCTCCCCTCCTCTACATAAACGAAACTGATTAAGATGCAGTGAGAGACGCACCTAAGACCCTCCAGATAAGGGTGACCAGAGTGAAACAACTGCCTTAGGTCTCATTTGCATCCAAGATGGAACCCGATGACCATTCATTTACATTAGAGATGGAGAACAGAAAGCCTGAAGCAGAGACTGCAGTGAATTCTGGGACCAGAGAAGCAGGTGAGCACTGCATGATGGGGAATCTGTGCTCCAAATGTTAATCAACCCATGTTCACACACACCCAGCTCAGCATTTATCAGACCAGTTCTAATCTGGATTTACAAAGGACTTTTCCCCCCCAGACACACACACACCTCTAAGTTTACTAGGCAACTTGGGCCGTAAATTCCCCGGTCCCACTATGGGAGGCCTACTTAAACTTGATTGACTAAAACTTGGTGGCCGGGTTAGGGAATGTTGAGGCAAGAGACCGAGTCAGAGGGGGTATGGGCAACATTTGAACAATGGTTAAGGGTTCATCACAACATCCAGCCCGTTGGAACCCTAATCACAGGTGTTGTCATACCTTTCCCGAGATGACTGGTGGGAATGCTCTCCATAAAAGGTTATGAGCACCCCAATAATTGTCTTAAGTCTGTTAAAAGACTATAGTAAGAACTGGAAAAGTCATGCTAAGCTGAGGCTTGTGCACAACAAGTAAAAATCCAAAATCCTGATGCTGCAAGCTATCTATTGTTGAATGCTTCGAAGCAGCTGAATTAAGGGTATAAAAATCTGTAAAAAGCAGCAGTGTGTGTGCTTCAAGAAGAAAAAAACTCGTGTGCTGACACCATCCCCTGTTGCTTTTGGGACGCTGAAAGAACAGATCGTCTCCCTTCAAGGATTGTGCTATGGACTATGCCTGTCAGCTTTGCAGCCCGAGTAGCTTGGACTGGTGAGATCCCAGCGCTCTCTCTCTCTCTCTTTTCACTCTAGGCATAAATTTCTGAACCTGAACTGTATCAGTTAAGCTTGAGCTAAGTTTCCCCAAATACTTAGTGAAACCTGGGTAGTATTGTAATTGTTTGTGTTTGTTTTTTTTTCTTTTGCATGTCTATTACTACTAGTACCATTATATATTTCCTATGCTTAGCAATAAATAACTTTTATAGTCAAACTGGTAGTAATGGGGTATATTTTTCCTTCCCTGCTTCTCTTTCCTCCCGTGCTCTGCAGCAACGCTTCTTTTACCTAAGCTAAAGATCCCTGTGAAGCCCAAAAATACTGTAGGGTCTGCTCATCAAGAGGCCAAAGATTGGGATGTGCTGAGTTTGAAACACATAAAGGGATCAGCTTGTACAGGCTGATTGACCCAGTTTGACTCAGAGGTGCCCTTATAAACTGAATGACGGCCCATGAGGGTGTCAGCTGGACACCCAGCCGGATTCAGAGGGATTCTGTTTACCTGTGTGCTTGTGTCTGACTGCAGTTTATTGCTGCTCTGATGAACTGATTCTTGGCATATGAGGGTGTCAGCCTGTCCATGTTGATCAACCCGGCTGGGTTAGGCATGTCACATTAATTTGTGTGTGTTTGTGTGTATGACTGATTTGGTGACTGGAGGAACCCAGCTCCATTGGGGGTGAGGGCTTGCAGAAGGGAGATATACAGCTCCGTATAGAAACACAAGTAACACAAGCAGCACATTGACAGAATTACCAAGACCCTAGAAACTATCCCTAATAAATGAGCACACCCGAAGTAATGGGCAAATCTGGTAACATAGTCTAGTCTTAAGGTAAAATGCAGAAGCTATTTCTTGCTACATGTCAATGAGATACAAAGTGGCAGAGTGGGACACAGCCTCTCTATTGTGAAATGCTTTTCAGGGGAGGATAAAGGCACAGCGATAGGCTAAGGACTGGGCTCTTTCATCAGCTGAGAATTCCTAGTTTGGCATATATATCAAGGGCTGAATTTTGCATTGAGGTGCAACATTGATAACTCAAATATATGGAATGGCATTGGCAGAAGAGTGAATGCAAAAAAATGGGTGATCAGTGAGGGAGATGTTTCAAGGTGGACAGTATTTTAATTAAGAAAGCTTAGTAGGTCTATCCTGTAAGGGTATGGCTTCTTAAAATGGGACTGCTTCTCAGCATTGATCCTTGTTATTTCTGAGCTTAAAAAAAAAAAAAAAAAAGTCTGGCTCTGGCACAGGCATCCTAACTGCCCTTTGCCACATCACTTAATCTCTCTGTGCTTCACAGCTAGGGACTGAAATTATACATAAAACAGTATAAATGATCGGAAACTGGTTCAAATCTGTAACACAACAAAAGCTCAGTGCTCATAAACCACTTTCAAAATGGCCCAAACCAGTGTAAGATAAACCTGAATGGATGTAGTATCAGACTAAACGGATTTAGGTTAAATTGGTTTATTGAACTTCTGCCCCAGATTCCTTCCAGATTCAAGTTAACTCAGAGTCTCCCAGCATCGCAGGATGCTTTCCACCTCCCTGCAAAATCCCCTCACAGGTTGGGCAAGCTAGCCTGCCTGAAGCTGTCTGCTCTAGCTAAGAAGGGAGGTTTGCTCCAGTGCCCCCCAGCTTCTATCTGGGACCACTGCAGGTATGCGGCTGCATTTGTGGAATCAAAAGTGAACGTCCGTTCCCTTGCTTATCGGTTCAATCTACGCAGCTTGACTAACCTGCAAAGATTGAGTCAATTCAGCCTCAGGCTTTTGACTATCTGTACTTAGCTCATATGTTCCTTCTCCCACTCTTTTTTGTTTTATTTAGCTTTTAAGCTGCTCACCCTAGAGATGGTCCCTTACTTTGAGTTTGCACCATGCCAAGTGATTTGAGGCCCCTAAGTACTGCTATAATGATAATAGACAGCAGTACTTTGAGAGAGACTACCCAACTCCTCTTCCATAGGCTTGGGGATCCCTTTTTGCTTCAAAGTCAGTATATGTCTGTTGTGCCAAGAAGGCAGTATTCAAGGAGACAGGGGAGGGAAGGGTGTACGTGTCTGCTTTGGTGCCTTATACAGAACTATGGAGATCTGCATCACCACAGTGAGAAGGAAGAGAAGGGTTGGTGAACCTTGTTACATGGCTTTATTTCATGTTCTGCTGCTGTGGAAGCTCCCAGGCACTGCATAAATTCTGTTCCCATTCAAGGCAAGGAGAATAGGACTCTTATTTGCCAGTAGTGGGGAGATTAACTAGAGGTTAATTGACAGAGTCTTGCAGCACTACAGAGAGGGGCACTGCAAGGGTCAACTATCCCTCAGTTGGGAGGCAGACGGGTTAAACATTTTTCCCTCTTAAGGCCATGCGGTACATCCCTGCCTGACCCAGAACCAAATCTCAGTTTCTTGACTCCCACATTCAGTCACAAACCCACACTCTCTTTTCTAATCTCTATGCTAGGGCTGTCCAGTTGTCCACCCATAGGTCATATGCAGCCCATGTGGTTTAATTTCCAGGTTGCAGGCTCCTGTTAAGCTGCCACTCTCCCCATTGTTGTGCTGCATATTCAGTAGGCTGGGGGTAGAGTATTGCACTGGATGCATGATGGGCATCTCTGGGAGCCCATGTGGTGTGCCACTCAGGGCCCACAACCGGTGTGGTATATGGTCGGTGTCCACTTAGAACTTAGCCCTGCTCTATGCTATGAGGTTGGACACACATGCTGGTATGCCATAAATGACATTCATGCCATATGCAAATATTCAATATTCATCATATATTCGAAAACAAGCTTTGCATTTTTGTAGCCTTACTTACCAAGACAGCAGAGCACAGGAGTTTTATACCTGGGCTGCAGAATCCCGAGAACAGCACTGATAAACCTTTAAAGAAACGAACCTGAAAACCTGAACTGCAGTAGCACTAGCAGGCACTCGGTAATATGACTGCATTTACTGCATTCATGCTGGTGGGCTTTCTTGAGTGTGAAGTAAACATCTTTTGAATGACTTGATGCCAGAGGGGGCATGTATGGCATCCTCAGACAGCCTCAGTGAGACATCTGACTGATTAGATATTAAGGTCAGACGCTGAGATACCAAGGTCATGCCACATCCTGTTTTCCTCATATTGCTGGGGCCTGATAAAATAGCAGTTGGTAAGACCACCAATCAGATAAGGTGGCAATTTTCGACAGTCTCAAATTATTGTTACAGCAAGGGAGGTTCAGATAAGATCAATCAGACACTGGGATGATTTAGCTATTCCTGAGATTTTTTTTCTTCTTCTTCTTCTTCATGAAGACACTTTACCCAGCCAGTCTTTTGAATATGAATGCAGGGGGAACACTCATGGAATCTTTTACCATCCTCAGAGCAAAATACAAGGGTTGATTTATGGGCTGGATTACAGAGAAACAGTGATTCTTTGCTCTTTATGATGTTTTGTCGGAAGGTGCGGTACCCTGCAGTCAGAACTGCATGATTTCAACTCGGTTTTTACAAAAGGGGCTACAGAGTGGGGTGGCAGCGAGTACGACAGCTCTTGTAACACAGCAGTTAATAAGACACAAGCACATAAATCATGTGACAGGTATTGAGTCTAACAAGCCAGGGCAGCAGCTTTTAAAAACAGCCATTTAAGTTACTACCCTGTCAAAGGAAGCTGACTGCACACCATGGGTTTTATGCCACAATTTGCCATTAAAATGTTTCTTTTTTTTGCTGCTTGGAAAGTTTCAAAAACATTCTGGACTATCACAGCTGCACCATCGCTCTAACGCTACCAAAAACATTTTGGGAGTCCAAGGAAAGCAGAAGGGGAGAGGAGTTTGGAGTGTCTCAGCCGTGCCAAGAGATGAATCTGTACTGCTACAATGTCCTTCATTCTGACAGATATTAGTCCTGAAGTTACCTACATTTCACCTCAATTCTTTTTTTATTGTTGAAACCACTTTACATCAGAAAGAATAGTAAAATGGACAATATAGAATGTCCTTTGCATGAAGGGAACAATTCCTATTGCATTGCATCTCCTGCATACTTTTTTGTGTCCCCTTCATTCTGAGCCTTTGTTACACAGCATGTCATATATTTGAACCTTGTCAGGCTGAGAAGGAGAGACAAGGCCAAAGCAGTGTTGTGCAACGGATACACATCCCTGTCTTTATTTCTGTGTCTAGGTAGGAGTCAATGGGTGATGGCACAAGAATGCTGTCATTAATGCACAGGCATGTCCCCTGTGCTCTCTGTTCTGTGCTATCATATTTTTACTAGAGCTCATCAGGAAGTGCTTTATGTTCCAGCCAAACATTTCAATGAGAACAAACCAGCTTACTTCTTCATCACATTTTTCTTCACAAGGTTTGTGGGTACCATCAAGTGTCAGAACTGAAAAATCTCTGACAGAGGAAGTATGTGTGCGCGCGTGCGTGTGTGTGTGTGTGTGTGCGCGCGCGCACCCATGCATGTGTACACACTTGCTGCTGCTGTTCCCAGTTGCTGAAAACCAAAAAACCCCTTTAGACTTTTCGAAATAAAGAAACAAAAATGCCCCTGCCCCCACAATGAAAATGGATCTTTCCCAAAGAAATTTCTACTTTGATTAAAAAAAAAAAAAAAAAAGATTGTTATTGGTGTTCGTGTTGATGTTGGTACTGAAAAAGCGATTTGAATGAGCATTTTGACCAGATTTACTTCTGATTTTCATAGACATGGATCATCCCGTGCATCTGGAATCCTCCATTGTCAAGCTTATATGTAGTGGACCCTACTGCACCATGCAAGAATGATTTTCTTCCAGCATCGCACACTGCTTTCTAACAAAAGAAAATATATTTTCTACAGTTTATGTGCTAGCGATGGTCTAATCTGAGATTAATTCCACCTGTCTGTCCCCAGGAGTTTTTGTCAGTGGGTAAACCAAGTCTGTGGTGGTGACTTCTTTTTACATCTGATCTTGACAATGTCAGGAAAAGTAGAAAGTGCTTCAGGGAAGATTCTTAGTAACATCCCATCAGCAATATTGCATTATGTTAAGTTCAATGAGGTCATTTTGTTTCCATTATAAGTTTCTAGCTCTGTGGACACTAATGGGAAGGAAATATAGTCCATCTTGAGATAGAAGCCCTGAAGTGTGGGATACCGAAGGATGTCATCAGTGAAATGGGATCCTAGGAACTGCCAAACTGGAATGCAGCAAAGGCCCATCTAGTTCAGTCCTGGCTCTGACAGTGATCCATGTCCAATGTTTATGGGAAAGGGGGGTGGAAAAAAAGCCTATAATGCACCTAGCTTTGGTACAGCGCTAGGGAAGACATTTATTCCTGACCCTAGGCTAATGATCAGCAAATGCCAAGAAACAAAAGGTGAACAGCACAATTACGTGATTTTGCTGCTCAGGATGATAAAAAAGAGTTGCACAATTGGTGTTGTCTGTTGCTATAGCACGATGTTTGGAAGGACTGCTTGCCTGGAGAATGGCTCTATTCACAAGGCGGAGTCCATAAATTTGGAGAAATGTCATATAGGCAAGATGTCTGACCTGCCTGTATGTCACCAAGCTCCTCAAGATTCGACAGTGTTGGATCCACATCTGGTGCAAGTAAACACAATTGGGTTTTCAGCTGGTGTAAATTGGCACACCTGCATCGAAGGCAGAGACGTGCTAGTTTGCAGCAGCTTGGAACTTGACCATTGATTTTTCTGCTGTTGCTGGCTTCTCAGGGGTCAGGGAGGGATGTGCTGGTTGTTGTTTGTTCATTGCATTTGTTTGGTGTTTGTGGCACTTGAATAGGTTCAAGAAAATGCTTAACAACACTAGAATTAGTTGAATAATATTAATTGAATAATTTATTCAATCAATTCCATTATACTTTTCAAATAATATATATTTGATATTCACTGTGAGAGAGAGGTGAGCGGACAACAGGAAGCATGTCGTTTGGAAATTATGTATTTGTCAAATTTTATGGATATTTTTCAAATGAATTATTTGGATTTTATTTTATGTTGTTTTCCCAGCTGTTGCCTTTCACAATTCCTCTTCGTATATAGGCTTTGCCCTGTCATGTAGGGATACCCCAGCTAGTAATAAACAAGCTGGCTTGAGTCTCAGCAGTCTGCTGAGAACCAGGATAATTTAGCCACCTGGACCTCTGCCCCACTTCAGCTAGGCTGCTGCTGGTGCCCGACCTACCTTGTTTACAGCTAGCTTGGGTATCTCTACATGGTATTGCAGGCTGCAGTGTGGAAAGAAGGAGCACAAAATGTTGGCAAATAATCTACAGGTTTTATATTTGCTTCTCATTGAAGGAATCCTTTCTTAGCTCATTATCATTGCCTAGTTTCCATGAGAGCTAACAAAATACAAGTCTCTACATATGGGGCCATCTTTGCAGTAACAGAGCTTGCTGGCAAAGATCTATAAGGCCAGTGATGTATCACTCCTTGAGACTTTAATGATGGGTGCTGGTACTTGGTATGCCTGCTTCTTTCTAATGGCAGCCACATTTCAGCCTATTGAATTCAATGACAAAATTCCCATTTATTTTCATAGAGCCAGCATTATATTCCAAGATTACACAGATGATAAATAATAAGAGGGAAATAATGAGTTCACCTCTTTCTCCCCTTGGACATGAAGAGATTCCTGCAACGCAGCAGACTTCAAAGTCACTTTTAGCACATTGCCCATGCTAAATAAACAACATGATAATTACATATGTTCTGAATTATGCCCTTGTTCCCATGCTTACAAAATGGACTTATTTTCACTGAGTCTCTTTCAAAGAGACTGTATAATATAATTCATGCAAAAGTGATTTTTCTTTCTCTGCTTTCAGAGTTTGAATATTGTTTAGGTTTTTTTGTGATTATTTATTTTATTTTACTTTACAGAATGCGAAGAATACAACAGCATAAAGTAGTCTTAAAACAAAGAGTGAGTTACTAGCACTCTTAGGATAATAACAAAGTCTATATTTAACAAAAGAATATGACCAAAATGCAAGAAAATAACTTTTCAATTTTGAATGTGAGCCATCTCCCCACCCATTCTATAAATGTGCCTCAAACTTTCTTCCAGTAGTTGCTATATCAACATTTTTGGTGTTGATGCAATAGCATCTGGACACCTTTGGTAGCATCTGGACATAAATATTAAAAATCAACAAAAACATGACATGAACTACCCATATGGGTAGCCAAGTAAAGCCACAGCCACTGGAATTCATTAAGGGCCTTCATCTGCAAAACTGAATGCCTCATCTCTTGTTTTCAGCTTATCTATCATCTTCCTTTTAAGATGCAAGTGAACCTGCCTGTTGATTAAGTTTCTCTTTCATCAAATTGGAAATTACTCATCCTGGGCAAAGTGGTGATCCAATTGGAAAAACACCTGCATAAAGCTAAAATCCCAATTTGTCAGGGCATGGGAATGTTAAAATATTCATTTTTGTGAAACCCACAGTTGGAAGGTTTTTTTCTGTAATGCCTGCCATAGTTGGAGGAAATTGCATGAGCATGGTTTAGGCCACAGTTAGGTTGATAGAAAAGTTGTTCTGTGAGAAATTACTTCCCTATATTTTTCTAAGAGCTGGGTCTTGGAGTGCTCAAGTACTCATGAAGTATTTCTGTTGAAAATCACCAGAGGATAACCCTTGATGATCCTTTCGGGTGTGAACACTGCAGGAAAACACTAGCCAACATGCTTTCCTCTTCTAGATTCTCCCTGCCATTATGTATCCTTTCAGGGATAGAAATAAACTAGCTCTACAAGTGTTAATGCTTGGAGGGGAATAGCCAGAAAGCATTTAATTCTCTCAGATCCAGCAAACTACATATGTATGATGAGAACCAGCATACTTTCTTATGCATGTACAATATCCAAAAAAAGCTGCCTTGAAAGAATATGAAGACTGAAAAATATGTATGGCCCCTTAAACTCATTCTTGGAAATAACAAAACTATTTTAGCTGAATTAAAAAAAAATCAGCCTGAGGTAGACATCTGCCATAGCAAGTCTTAGCCTAAATGGGTAAAGCTTAACAAAGGACTAAGTAACTGAAGCAAGGTCTTACAATAGAAAATGTCAGCTGACTTTAGCTACGGTGCTGCCAGCTCTGCCTGTAATAATGGCTAAGGGCTAAATTGTGGCATACAGTAATGGCTGCTTCTTGAGTGGACAAGAGATGCACTACAACAGGGTATCTCCAAAAGGTGATGTGCATCCTGGAGACTGCAGCCTCAGTCCACCCATAAACAAGGGTATCACACACTTGCTTTTCTGGCTAGCCAAATCTTAAGGCTGATGGGAGAGGGGAAGTTTTATTTCTGCCCTTGTTGAGTGTCTTACATAGTTCTTATCCTTCCTGAATTCAGTGATTCCTATTGGCTTCAAGGCAGACTGAGGAATGAAGGGGAGCAAGATTTAATCCCCTTCAGCCAACAAGTTTACACTATATGGGTTACAGTACAAGGGATAGCTATTCTGCCAGTAATAGAAAGGAGCTGAGTGTTTTATTATTGATTTGTATGCAGGATTAGAGGGCTTCCCAACCAAGTTTGCGGATGGCACAAAACTGAGGGGCTCCTTGGGAGAACAGGAGAATTCAAAGGGATTTTGATAAGCTGGAGAAATGGGCAATAGACAACCAAAGGAAATTAAACAAAGAAAAATGCAAGGTGCTGTCTTTGGAGAAGAAAAAACAAATGCACCAACACAAGATGGAGATAATTGGCTGAGAATTAGCATTGCTGAGAAGGATCTTGGCTTCATGATGGAACACAAATTTGACATGAATCAGAATTATGCCAGAAAAGGAAATCCAATTTGGGGCATTATTGAACATTAATAGATATATTATATGTAAGACATGGGAGATAATATCTCATTCTGCTCAGCACCAGTTAGGCCTCAGTTGGAGTAGTGTGTGCAGTTTTGGCCTCTGCACTAAGAAGGATGTGGAAAAATTGGAAATGGCCTAGGGACTGGCAATAAAGATGAAGAAGGGGATGGAATGCAAGCTACACGAGGGAAGGCTGAAAGAGCCAGGTGTGTTTAATTTGGAGAAAATGGATTAAGGGAAGGACACTATAGCAGTTTTTAAATATCCAAAAACTGCCATAAAGGAGAACTACTATTCTCCCTTGCCCCAGAGGACAGGATACAAAGCGATTGGTTTAAATTATAGCAAAACAGATTAAGATCTTATCACAGAAAAAAACTTCCTATCTGTAAAAGCAGTAAGATAATGGAACAATCATGTGGAATCTCCTCCATTAGAGATTGTGAAGAAGAAGCTGGATGAGCATTTGTCTGGGATGATCAAGGAATGGCGTACCTTGCATCCCTGCATCTAGGGGTTGAACTGGATGACCAGAGAGATCCTTTGTAATCCTTTAGTCCTGTGGATCAATGGTAAAGCTTGTTCATGGGATTCTGAAGGCTGGGTCCAGTCTTGAGAGTGACTTTGGGCTCTCAGGCACACCCTTCACTGATGTACTCTGGGTTTGAAGTGAACACGATAATTCATGTGGGCAGGTTGTGGCTGGGGTGTATTGAGCCCCCACTTTTCCAAACACATCATTATCATGATGTAAACAAGCCCTTAGGTACTTAATGTATTAGTTATCTAGTATGAGATTTTGGTGTCTGCAGGAGGAGTTTTTGCAAATATGTGGGAAATCCCTCTGTTCCCACAATTGTCCCACAAGCATGGGCACACAAGCAGAGGAATGTAAGGGCTCCGGTTGGAATATATGAGCACCTATACATGTGCCCGATGCCTGCTCTGAGGCATGCTAATTATGCATCGTCAGAGACTTGATTAATTGATTCGGCTGGAGCAGGCTAATTGGCACGCTCCAGGAGCCTTGGCCTCAAGTGTGTTCAGCCTCTCTCTGCTTCAAAACGGCAGTGGTGGTGCTTTAACTAAAGCTTGTTCAGTGAACTGTACTTAAAGTACCGCTGCTGCCATTTTGAAACATAGGCCGCTGAATACATGAGATGCTGCAGGCACGTTAATTAAAGCGGCTCACAAGACCCGCTCTAATTAAAAGTGGCTCCCCGGATCCCAGAGCACAAAAGAGTCTAAATAAAATTACTTCATTGAGCGATAAAAATCTTGGCTTGCAGTAGGGATTTTCTAGCACTTAACAGGGTGGCTGATATTGCAAAGACCTTCCTACATACAAAGATCTTTTCAGCTCAGGTACATTCATACTGAAAAATAATTGAAAAGTTGTTATGTAAGAAAGTGCTTTGTTCTTCCTGGATGTTCATTCTCTTATTTCATTTTGTAGCTCTTGTACAAAAGGAGAATTTGGGGGAGAAAATGGGGAAGTAGAAGGGGAGAGAGGCAAGATAGTACTAGGAAAAGGATAGGAAGGTTAAATAAATGGCTCATCTATATTACAGAGATGCTGACACAGTAGTTTTGCCAGCGTAGCTATGGTGCCTAAGTGGGGATATGACATTAGCCAGCAGAATGTATTTTTCTATTGGTATCTTATAACATCATAGAAAATTAGAGTTGGAAGAGACCCCAGGAGGTCATCTAGTCCAACCCCCTGCTCAAAACAGGACCATGTCCAACTTTGTCATACAACCCAAGGCTCTATCTAGCCGGGTCTTAAAAACCTCCAAGAATGGAGATTCCACAACCTCTCTGAGCAATCTGTTTCAGTACCTTACTGCCTTCCTCATGAGAAAATTTTTCCTAATATCTAACCTAAATGTCCCTTGTTGTAACCTGAGGCCTTTGCTCCTTGTTCTGTCATCTGCCACCACTGAGGACGATCTAGATCCATTTGTAACCATCGAGGACGATCTAGATCCATTTGTAACCATCCTTCAGGTAGTTGAAGGCTGCTATTAATCCCTGTTCAGTCTTCAGGGACTAAAAAAGTCCAGTTCCCTTAGCCTCACCTCAGAAGTCATTTCCCCCAGCCCCGCTAACCATTTTTGTTGCCCTCCACTGGACTCTCTCAAATTTGTCTACATCCTTTCTGTGGTGGGGGGCCCAAAACTGGACACAGTACACCAGATGTGGGCACATTAGTGCTGAATAGAGGGGAATAATCACTTCCCTTGATCTGATGGCAATGATTCTACTAATGCAGCCTTGCGTACCATTAGCCTTCTTTGCAACAAGGGCACCTTGTTGATTCATATTCAGCTTATTGTCCACTTTAGCCCCCAGGTCCTTTTCTTCAGAGCTGCTGCTTAGCCAGTCAGTCCCCAGCCTATACCAGTGCATGGGGTTGTTCTGTCCTAAGTGCAGGACTTTGCATTTATCCTTATTGAACCTCATGAGATTTCTTTTGTCCAGTCCTTCAATTATTCAAGGTCCTTCTGAATCCTAGCCTACCTTTCAGCGTATCCACTACACTACTCAGCTTGGTGTCTGCAAACTTGCTGAGGGTGCGCTCCATCCCATCTTCCAGGTCATTGATGAAAATATTGGACAAAACCAGCCTCAGGACTCACCCCTGGGGCACTCCACTTGATACCATTCATCCAACCTGTATTTCCTTAGATTGCTTGTGAGAATGTTGTGGGAGACCATATCAAAAGCCTTGCTAAAGTATATCATGTCCACTGGTCTCTGCACCTCCACAGAGCCAGTCATCTCATCATAAAAGGCAATTAGGTTGATCAGGCATGATTTGTCCTTGGTGAATCCATGCTGACTGTTACTAATCACCTTCCTCTCCTCTAAATGCTTAGAAATGGATCCTTGAGGACATGTTCCATGATTTTTCCAGGGACTGAGGTGAGACTGACCGGTCTATAGTTCCCTGGATCTCCCTTCTTTCCTTTCTTAAAGATGGTCACCATATTTGCCCTTTTCCAGTCATCTGGGACCTCTCCTTTTCTCCATGAATTTTCAAAGATGATGGCCAGTGGCTCTGCAGTGACATCAGCCAACTCCCTCAGCATCCTCAGATGCATCCCATCTGGCCCCGTAGACTTATACATGTTAAGCTTTTCTAAATAGCTCCTAGCCTGACCTTTTGCCACTGTTGACTGTTCACATCCTCCCCAGACCATCCTGCCAGGCATAGTAGTCTGGGAGCTGACCTTGCCTGTGAAGACTGAGGTGAAAAAGGAATTGAGTACTTCACCCTTTTCTGCATCATCTGTCACTAGGTTGTCTCCACCATTGGCCTCAGAACAGTGAGATGTTTCTCTTGGTTTTGGTCTCTTGAAGTTGGCAATAATGCCTAACTTTCATTTTCCAAAGTAACATAGTTTTAGGGGTCTAAGTAACACTTAGGGCATATCTTTACCATGCCAGCTGAATGCCCTGAATGGGGCAGCCCTGAGCTTGTCCCTCCAGCTCCACTCCTGTTCACACACACCAAACCCCGAATTGCACAGGTGAAGATGTTCTGGAATATCTCTCCATGACCACTCTCAAGATCTATTTCTGGAATAAATGCAAATGGCTGTTGGGCTGTTGGGAACACCCCAAGGTGGCCTCACCAGCATATTTGGAGCATACAATGTAAAGGAGATGGACAGGGTGAGTTTGAGGGTGGTTCAGGGTGCCGTTGTAGTGTGGATTATCTTTTTATTCCTTTTAAATAAGAGGCATATTTATATCTCCTGTCATGCATTATATCATTCTGTCACACAGAAATAAGACTTTATGTGACATAGTTGCCATTCATATATTTACTCAGAATTTTACTTAAAGTAAAATGTCTCCTGCATTTGTAAGTGGGGCTAGCCATGCCACCAGGTCGCCCAACACTTTTTCACTACAAGACACTATTTTCAGTTGCTCATAACTTTATCAAAATTTAACCATTTGGGAAAGTTTCAGTCAAAATGGTTCTTCTGTTTTTGAGAATGAGGCTAAAGAAAAATATATTATATGACCACTGTTAAAAATTTCTGGCAATCCTTCTTTTGTGAGATTCCAGCCAGCCCACTGCTTGGAGCACTGACCTGAAATTTGGTAGGGTAGGGCTTGTTCTTTGGGTCAAGGATGTGTTTTTTGCTCAGCATGTTAAAATCTACTGAAACTGGAGTTCATTCATAGGTCCTAGTGCCCAGATCCTCAAAGGTTTTTTAAATCTATTGGAATCCGACTCCTAAATTCTTTTGAATACCTTTACCTTATTGCTTGAGTTCCTTGTTGCTATAATGGGAATAACAACATTTGTTTTATTCATAGGAATGTTGTGAGGATGCATACAAGAAAGACTGGACATCTTTATTCATGCTCAAGGGGTGTGCGCACTTTAATTAGAGTGGTTCTTGAGAGCTGTTCTAATTATCTGCAGCATCTTGTGTATGCAGCAGCCCACACTTCAGAATGACAGCAGGGGCACTTTAACTAAAGCTCGTTCAACAAGCTTTAGTTAAAGTGCCTCTGCTGTTATATTGAAGTATGGGGATGATGAATATATGAGACGCTGATGCTGCTGGAGCATACTAATTAGCATGCTCCAGCAGTCTTGATTAATCAAGTTTGCTCCAATGCGCTGTAGTTAGAGCTAATTGGAGCAGGCATCCTGCACGTCTATAGGCACCCATTCTGAGACACTCAGGTACTATGGCAATGAAGACCATGTCCATGTTTCTAAAACAGACTACAACAGTGTGGAAAACACTCGGTTCAGTGAATATAGGTCAGTTCAAGAGCAATGAGCCTTCTTTGGCATTTCTTGCTTCTGTTTCTCTTCTTTTTCCTGTGGTCATTTTTACCTCTCTTTTTTTTTACAGTTTTGTTTGCACTCTCTGATTTGTCTTCACCGTTATATGTATATGTACAATTTTCAGAGGCAGTCCAATCTGGTCTATTGTGTTATTCACATACTAACCTGTTAAATATCCCAAGACCTAATATTATACTGTACTGACCCTATATTATGACTCCAAGATCCCACTCTGCCTCCGCGCTGCTGAGAAGGACACTCCCCAACCTATAGGAGTGCTGGAGATTCCTCCTTCCCAGGTGGAGTACCTTACATTTATCTTTATTAAATTGCATCCTATTTCTCTCTGCCCATTGATCCAACCTGTCCAGGTCAGTCTGAATCTGCTCCCTGGCCTCCACTGTACTAACTTTGCCCCATAACTTGGTATCATCAGCGAACTTGGAGAGGGTGTTCTCCACGCCTTCGTCCAAATCACTGATGAAGATATTGAATAATATCGGTCCGAGGACCGAACCCTGAGGGACCCCACTGCCCACCTCCCTCCAGGCTGAGAAGGAACCATCCACCACCACTCTCTGGGT
>NW_005842587.1:1013010-1019919 GCF_000455745.1 Alligator sinensis
CATCCAGGCAGTGTGTGACCTGGTCATAGAAGTCTACAAGGTTTGTCAGGCAGGATCTACCTGTGACAAACCCATGCTGGTTTCCCCTCAGCATCGTTTCCCCTGCTGGGCCTGCACAAATGTGTTCTTTGATTATTTTCTCTAGCGTTTTCCCAGGAATAGAGGTAAGACTGACTGGTCTAAAGTTACCCGGCTCATCCCTTCTCCCTTTCTTGAAAATGGGCACCACATTGGCCCTTCTCCAGTCCTCAGGGACCTGGTTGGAGCATCATGAGAGCTCAAACAGCTGTGCCAGCTGGCCACTGGCCAATTCTTTCAGCAGCCGTGGATGGAGGTCATCTGGGCCTGCTGACTTGTACCCATCCAGCTCCTCCAGGAGCTCCTTAACTATTTCAGAACTAACCGGAGGCGGACTGGTGCCATGTGGACATCCGTCAATGATTGAGGTGGGGGAATTGGTTTCGTCGGTACATAGAAATACAGAAGCGAAGAACTCATTGAAGAGCTCTGCTTTTTTCCCCGCGTCAACCATCAACTGATTTGTCCTGCAGGGGCTCTGTGTTGCTCTGAGCTTTCCTTTTGCCCACTATATACCTGAAGAAGGACTTTTTATTGTCCTTGATTGTTGAAGCCAGCCTGAGCTCAAGCCCCGCCTTGGCCTGTCTAACTGATTCCCTACAAAATGTTAAGTGTAGGCGTAATATTTAATAGAGGTTGAGTTTCAAAGGATCTGAAAAAGTAAGTGCCCTGAATTTTTTTAGTGCTAAGTCATTGGGAGATTCTTTCTCAGTCACCCAGGTTGCAGTGGGAACAGATCATTCCATGAGGTTCTTAAAAAATGCCAACTGCCTCAAATTTTATCCTTGTTTTATGCTGTCTTACATAGTGGGGACTCTATCATTTTAATAAAAGGTCTATTTTTTCATTTTTAATGTCTTTTTAACAGTGTGGGAGTTATAAATGCTGTAATAATTTTACCACTTTCATATTTAAAAATATGCCCTCTAAACATTTACATTCAAGATTTGTTTTTCTTCAGATGTGTAAATAACACACAGCAATTTGCATCTCATGCATAAATCACTCTCCTGTTGAATGCAAATTAAAAAACAATAACCTCCCTTTCTTTAGTGGCTTTTTCACCTCTTCCTATTTTTGGCAATTGAGCTGGTCAGTTTTTCCAAGGAGAATTTTGGGGCTATATGTGGTTGAAAAATAATTTCTCATTGTATTTTTTCCCCCACTGAGTATTAAGAAATCCAAAATTAATTCAGAGCACTTATTTTGCAGTCCTAACAAAAGACTAAATGAACCTATTTGAAATGTTTCTTGTCTGTGTGTTTATATTGGTCTCTTTAAGATTCATCCAAAATGAATTCAGTCTTGGTTTCTTGTAGTACAATATCAGTGTGAGTTTAATCAATTTCAATTTGCTGGCAAACCAGAAACAAGGCATTTATCAGGATGAGCCATGATGGGCTAAATGGGCATTTCTTGTTGCTGGAGACTCTCTGTGAAATTTCATGTCATTCACCCTGAAAGTTGTTGGAGCACTGAATTACAAGGCGCTCTTTTCTGTCTTGCACTGATCATGTTGTCTGGTTAAACCCTAAGGGTCTTTCTACTCTGTGAATTTCCTGCACTGGTCATTTCTGTGCCTACTGATCAGTTTCCTGGGTCTCAGCCCAGGAAAAGATCTTCTCTGGGGAGTATCAGTGCCTTCATAAAAATGTGACCAAAATATCTCATCGAGTCATCTTCTTTAGCTGTGATTGACTTGTAGTGTAAAGCATTTGGTAGGGCTCTGTATGAAAGGCCTGCTATAAAAATAAATCGCATGGCATTGCTAACTGAACTGCACCCAGGAAAGATTTGTTGCAGATCTAGTAGCAGACACAGCCTCTCCTTGCTGGTATTAGTGTTCTGTTCACATCAATGGAAGCAGATCCCAGACGGCCAGAGATATGTGCATAGAAAACTCCCCAACTGAGGCAGCTGTTATTTTAGTGCTCAGCGTTAAACACCACAGTAAGCTGTGGGTGAGCATTTCCTCTGCTGCTGCTGCCTGACCGCAGCATTGCTAATTTTAAAGCACAGCAAAGAAAGGAAGGGACATGATGGTGGGATGACCACAGCTGTTTGTCACAAGGAGGCAAGCGGCACTTGTGTTGAGAGAAGGAATGCTGCAACTCCTGTTTCACTATGCTGAAACAGATTTTAAAAAAGTGGGGACAGGGGAGTAAAAAGTTTGCTAACATCCCTGTCAAAACAGTATTTTTTTCAGAGGTGTTTCTGGCTTTAGTCTCTATTCGCTGCTTTGTAGAAACTCTTTGTCATACTAGTATTAGTGACATCAGGGCTGATAGTCCTTCCTCTCTGGAAATTAAAATGAGACTGAGTGAAGTTAATGGTCCTGATTTTTTTTACTGCCACTTGCATGGTGGAGTCCATTTAAAGTGGTGAGGTGTGCTTCTTAATATACCACTCTAAACAGTTGGCCATACCCCTTCCTTTGTAGTTGGAAGCAATTAAAAATGTATAACTTTGCCTCTTGACAAAGTTTCTAACTTTTCTCACCTTAGCTGCCCACCACATAAATCAAAGTATTCTTTCCTTTTTAATGGTTCAACCAACTGTAACCATGAGCAAGATTTTGTAGGACATACTAAGCATTTTAGGTTAATCCTTATTCCTGTTTATATGTGGATGGATGTTAGGTTGTATTCTCTTTTTGTTTTTAATGAGGATGGATCAGACCCAATACAGATTCAGCCTGCCAAGTGTACAGTATTCATTTTGAAGGTTTTTATGCAGATTCTACTATCAGATTGCATCTTTATTATATGGGCACTTGTCAGCCACCAGCTCTACAGGCAGAGGTCAAAGTGGCCAGAGAATAGAACACAAATTTCCTTTGCTCAGATGGGAAGAGATGACAGATAACATGATATTGACCTCTGAAAGTCATGGACAGCTCTGAGGGTGGGTAACATGATCTAGGACTTCTGCCAGTCATATAATAATAACACGTGCTGTTAGCACAGATGTAGCTAATCTCTTGGGTGGGGATTTCATTCTTCAAATGTTTTTCCAATTGGCGCTAAATTATTTTGGATTCTAACTCTTTTAAACCTAGACAGATATTCAGTGTGAATGTGGGCAACAGGTTGGAAGCAGGACAGGGTCTTTCTCTTTGATCAAGCAAAATTGCTGAATGGGGGTGACAACCATGTGACAGAAGATGCAGGAAAGACTGAAGTGCTCAATGGCTTTTTTGCCTCAGACTTCATAGGCAAGGTCAGCTTTCAGACTACTGACCCAGCCAGCACAGTTTGGGGAGGAGGTGAAAGAACAGGTTAAGGACTATTTAGAAAAGCTGGATATGTACAAGTCCATGGGGCCGAATGGGATGCACCAGAGGGTGCTGAGGGAGTTGGCTGATGTGATTGCAGAGCCATTAGTCATCATCTTTGAAAACTCATGGGGATCAGGAGAGGTCCCAGATGATTGGAAAAGGGTAAACATAGTGCCCATATTTAAGAAAAGAAAAAAGGAGGATCCAGGGAACTACAAACCAGTCAACCTCACCTCAGCCCCTGGAAAATCATGGAGCAAATCCTCAAGGAATCCATTTTTAAGCACTTGGAGGAGAAAAAGGTGATTAGGAACAGTCCGCATGGATTCACCAGGGGCAAGTCATGCCTGACCAACCTGATTGCCTTCTATGACAGGCTCTGTGGATGCGGGGAGAGCAGTGGATGTGATATACCTTGATTTTAGCAAGGCTTTTGATTTGGTCTCCCACAATAGTCTCACAGACAATCTGGTTGAATGGACTGTGAGGTGGATAGAAAACTGGCTGAAGCATCAGGCTCAGAGGGTATTAATCAATGGCTCGATGTCTAGTTGGCAGCTGGTTTCAAGTGGAGTGCCTCAGGGGTTGGTCCTGAGGTGGTTTTGTTCAATGTCTTCGTCAACGACCTGGAAGATGGCATAGAGTGCACCCTCAGCAAGTTTACAGATGACACTAAGCTGGGAGGAGTAGTAGATATGCTGGAGGTTAGGGGTAGGATTCAGGGTAACCTAGACAAATTGGAGGATTGGGCCAAAAGGAATCTCATGAGGTTCAACAAGGATGAGTGCAAAGTTCTGCACTTAGGACAGAACAATCCCATGCACTAGCACAGGCTGGGGGCTGATGGGCTGGGCAGCAGCTCTGTAGAAAAGCATCCAGGGGTTACAGTGGATAATAAGCTGTATATAAGCCAACAGTGTACCCTTGTTGCCAAGAAGGCTAATGGCATACTGGGCTGCATTGGTAGGTGTGTTGCTAGTAGGTTAGGGAAGTGATTATTCTCTGTTCAGCACTGGTGAGGCCACATCTGGAGTACTGTGTTCAGTTTTGGGCCCACCACTACAGACAAGATGTGGACAAATTGAAGAGAGTCCAGTGGAGGGCAACAAAAATGGTGAGGGGGCTGGGGAACATGACTTATGAGGAAAGACTGAGGGAACTGGGCTTATTTAGTCTAGAGAAGAGGAAACTGAGAGGGGACTTAAAAACCTTCAACTACCTGAAGGAGGGTTCTGGAGCTAGACTGTTCTCAGTGGTGGCAGATGCCAGAACAAGGAACAATGGTCTCAAGTTGCAGCAAGGGAAGTTTAAGTTAGATATTAGGAAGAATTTTCTCACTAGGAGGGTAGTAAAGCACTGGAGCTGGTTACCCAAAAAGGTGGTGGGATCTCCATGCTTGGAGGTTTTCAAGACCCAGCTAGACAACTCTTTGGCTGGAATGATCTAGTTGGGGCTGGGTCTGCTTTGGGTTGGACTAGATGACATCCTGTGGTCCCTTCCAATCCTAACTTTCTATGATTCTAAAATTTATATAGAGAAAAAGTGAATGATTTCAAAACAAGTTTTGTATAGTGGATTTTGGGTGGAGGAAAGGAAACAACTCCTTGAGTGGATTACATGTGTGAACTGTGCCATAAAGGTTATTGTATTAAGGCAATATGGTTATGAATCATATTCATATTACTCCCTAAGTAGTATGATTGTCTGCCCTTTCCAGGAATCTACTTGCATCCCATCACAACTCTTTAGGAAAACAACAACAAAACAACAACAAAATAGCCATTACCTTCAGGTGTTAGTAAAGTTTGGAAAAAGTTTCCATTTATGACAAGTTTTTCTATTTTTTTTGTAACTCTCCCTTCTAATTGAGGTAACACTACTGAATTACAGACATTCTCAAAAAGTTGTCCCTGCACTAGTGGCTTGCAGAGAACTAGTACTGCTTTCTCCACCTTCTCTAGTTGCTAATTTAATTAAAAGACACTGAACAGACGTTAAATATGTTCATCACATAAATGTACCCTGTAGCAAATACTATAATTACCACAGGCCTGAGATATATTTGTAAATGGGAATAGGTAGTAGGTGTTACTAAAAATTGTAAAGGAAGTTCCTTTGAAACAGCTCTGCATTACAATATAGTCCATTCTATGAAAACTGTGCCACATGGTGTTCCCCCTCTGTTACACAGTATGAGTCCTGTGTTGATACAGGCTTCATTTACATATTAAATTTACATCTCATTTGTGAATTTATAGACTGTCCCTTTGAAGGAAAAATGGTGCCAGATTATTTATTCAAAGGTTTTTTTTCAGTGCAAAGGCATGCTTATGCGATGTAATACCTGATGTACAAAATCCCCAAGTGACAGTAGCTCTGCAAGCACATGATACTTATAATACATTACACATTATCAATAAAATGTTGCAAGGCATGTCTTAGATCTTATTAATATAACTTTAAATTATGGGTACAATCTGACCTATCTGCTGATGGAGTAGAAGTAAGGCTTGGATTATTAAACAGTGGTGGGAGGCTCAGGGCATCATTAAACAAACTGTTTCAAGAGCCACCTATGTATTTCAGAATAGGATCAGTAAAAGCATACTTTGGCTATCAGCAGAGCAACACTAACTCTTTTCAAGTTAAAAAAGGTACAGGAAAAGAGGAAATCACTGATTCCTCCTTTTTAATTTTCTTTGTAATAATATTGATGCTGGTTATGATTCGTGTCACTTCTGAAGATCTACCTGCACTACCTACAAAAATATGTTGTACATTCCCCTCTCCCCCACAAAAAGTCATGCGTTAAAAATAAGGTGTGTTTTCAATCACCATGATGTCTAAACAGAAATTGCATTATTGTACAGCGTTACCACTTAGATGGTTTGCCCTCAGGCCTCAATTCTATATCACCAAATGCTAATATGAACTTCTGCACTAGGTAGGGTACCAATATTGACTTAATATTGGGACCCACTGCACTGGGACCCACAGAGAGGAGTGAGTCTATACTTATAGAGATTTTAGGCCTTAGATTACAAGTTCATCAATTATGTATTTTTTTGTGAAACAACTAGCACATTATTGCATATATAATGTATAAATTGTGTGTGTATATGTATGCATTATATATTATACATGTAATAATAAGGATAATGTTCCATTGGTATAATGCTTCCTTCTAAAGATCATGACACCCTTTTACAAGTGCTGACTACATCAGCTCTTAAAACAACTAGATGAGGTAGATGTTTATATCCCAACTGTAGCAACAGGAAAAATCAGAAGTGGATAAAGTGACTGGTTTAAGTTTAAACTGAGGTCAGTAATAAGACCTAGAATAGATCCCAGTTCTCCTGACTCCCAGCCTAGTGGATTGTCCTACAAATGATATCCTTTCTCTCATTAGAAAAAATAGGACTGAACAACAATAGTAGCATAAAGTAAGATGTTTCTTTTCCATCTTTTGCCTAATTTAAAAATAGTATTTAAGTGAAATTTCTTTAAAGTTGTGAAGTTTTGGGAGAAAAGTTCTTCACTCCCTTTCCCTA
>NW_005842587.1:1019950-1029827 GCF_000455745.1 Alligator sinensis
TACACGCCTTGCTTTTTATTGTTGTCTGTAGCAAAGGCAGGAACTGGTGATGCAAAACCCCTAAAAGAGCTGCCTTTTGCAGCATTTCTATTATAATGTTGCTGGATCAAGTACAAAATTAGCACTGAGAGAAGCATCTCACATTGACTAGGGAAGGAATGGGAAGAGACATTTTTAAAAAATATGTCCAGCTGGTAAGCAAGCTGGCATGCACTGCTGAGTTGTTAGTAATGTTTTTTCTATTGGAGTGGACAGTCTTTTTGCTGTTGACAAAAAAGCCAACTCAGTCCATTACGCATCAAATTAAGAGAACACACACGTGCACCATAAATGCTACTCTCTCTCCCTGTGCACTGATCAGTAATAATTACCTTTTGGGAAGGGATGGAGTGAGGTAACCTGAATGCTTTCAGGTTAATTATTTCTCTACTGTGCTCACTGAAGACCTCAGTGTTTTAATAACAGCAACCTTTTTGTGCCAAAGGTCCTTTGAGACTTGAAATTAGCAACAACAAAGTAGTCTATATCTTTGGACAACAACAATATAAGTCATTATACTGCTAAAAAAACCCTCCTTCAAAGCAATGTAAGAAGGTTTATTTGGCAAGTTTAAGAATATTAGCTTTTACTCTTACAATCTCATACACTAAATAAATCCAGGCACCAGTAAGTGCAGCCTTTAGCTTCGTGTGGGGTTTTCTGTCTTTTTCTGTTAACCTTAAAGTTTATTATGCCTAAAACCAAGAAGAGCTAGTTGTCAAGAAGGCAGAATAATGACATTTTGTGCCATTATTCTAATGGGTTTTCAGTGTGCATTTTCTTTAATTATTTGCATGAATAATATCATTATGCATGCATGCCAATACAATTCTGATAATTAATTTACATGATGGCAATTTCTTAACGATTTTGATGTCAATGTTAATAGCAGCATCTGATAGTTGATCTGTTGATGCTGACATAAATTTAACTTTTAATGCGTTAATGTCAACATCAGCCGCAGCATTGAATTACATTGGAGAAAAATAAACATCCCCTGGGTAAAACCTTCAATGGAAAAAGACTTGAACCTTGCCCGAGGTTTCTGGGTTTCAAAGCTCCCAAACAAAATCCAGGCCCCCAGACACGTTTCATGTTTTCTTTTTCTTCATTTTTAACCATCTCCTGTTATCAACAGTCTGACTTTTAGAAACTCAGATTATATAAATAAGATGTAATCAGTAGGCATTCTCCTGTACTGAAGTGGTGCACAAATTCCAAATGTAAGAACTAATCTTGTGTATTTCTGGTAAGATTTAGCTTTCTGGAGCAAAATGCCTGACTTGCATTCCATACCCAAAATGCCAATTGCAACCAGGCAGGGAATCTAGGATTAGCCCTTTTGAATGAGTGTCTAAAATGCTCACAAGACTTTAATGTAAGTTGTATAATACAGCGTCAATACAGTAATATTTGTTTGTGAGCTAATTCTATTAATGTTAACAAAATGCATAAAATGTGCACTGAATAATCCATTTCTGCAAAATCTATCTTGACAAGTCTTTTACTTTAGGGAAATGTGCATGGGTGTCTATATGCATGCATAGTTATTTGCCTCTGTGTGTGTGTGTGTGTGTGTGTGTGTGTGTGTGTGTGTGGGCACATACATATACTTACACATATGTATTGCAATCATATGAATATCCTATAAAGATCACATTCTATATCCGGTGTCCATGTACATTGATGTTTATATAGATTTTTATTTACCTGTTACATATTTTAGTACAACTTACTATTGAAAGAAATAGCTGAAACCAATGATATGAAACGTAAACGAGTGGTGATGGTTTCTATTTTTTTTTTTAATGAAAGTAAAACTCTACTTCATGGTCTAGTATCTGAAATAATGTTTATCTCTACCTGTTTCAGCCAGTTAGATATGTAGATGAAATGTTAAAAACCTTAAAAAACAAAATTCATCCTGCCAAGCATTTCAATCTTTTCCCTACTTGGCTTTTCATCAGTGGTATCCACTGTGTGAGTACACACTTCACCTTATATAGCGAAGAGATAATTATACAGTTTCAATTAGACCCTCAATCACTGGACTATAAACAGCTAGTAGTGCGGAACCAGGTCATCTACCTTTAAAATTGCACTAACCTTTCTTCTGACGTCAGGCACCTTGAACCTGCATATAAAAAAATTAACTCTTCGAGGCAGTATCATAATTCCTTCTGGTATATTATATTCCTAACTAGCTAAAGTGTTAGAACATTTTGTATGTTTACAAGAAAATTAAACAAAACAAAATAAAATAAAAAGGACCAGCAAAGTTAGGCTCTATTTCTGAAAGGGCTCTATAGTTTTAAACCTTTATGCTGTGCATTGTCTTTCTGAAGTCAATGGGGCCCCATTTAGGAGCTGAATTTGTACATCCATTTGTGGACCCAGGCCTGAAAAGACTAGTTTGAGAAAAATGAAGATGTGAAGAGAGATAAAAGCAGCCCTGTTAGGAGGACTGCTTTAAATGGCTGCGTTAAATAAGATACAATTAAAGACTAGCTTTGGGCCCAATGCACAGCTGTCCTAGAGGTATGCAAAGCGTGCAGCTGCATAGGGGACCTCTGCCACATTCATAGCCTCATCCTGGCTAGCTGGTGGCTCTGCAGCTGCTGCTCTCCCTCTTCCCCTCCTCCTGGCCACTTGCCAGTTGCCTCTGCTGAGCTCGAAGCTGAAAGTTAGTGTCTACTAGATAGAACTTCAAAGCACCCAGCAGCAGTAGCTTTTACTTGTCTGAGTCTTCAGATAGAGTAGAGCCAGGAAAGACTGTAAAGACTAAGAGGAAGGGATAGGAAACCAGCAGGGAAGAAGTTCTCTGAAGAGAAGGGGAAGGAGCAGGTTTGCAGGGAGAAAAACCCTGTAAATATTGGGGTGGACGAAGTAGGGTCAGAAGGTCTGTCAAAGATAAAGCCAGAAAGCTAGTGAGTCAGGTGGTGGAGGCAAGCAGGAAATCATGTTGGAACCCATGCCCCTGCACCCTCCCTGGAGAGAAGGGCTCTGCTTATATAGCATGCTCTCCACTTCTGCAGGGAGCCTGGCTAGGAGCCATCAGATTATTTGTTTGGATGAGAATGATCTTTCTGGGGAAGGTACAAGCCAAGGCTGGTTAAACCAGTTTTAAGAGGAGGTAAAAGAAAAAAGTTATGGGCCTGTTCCTCCAGGGAAGGAACTAATTTTAGGTCCCATTGCAACAGAACTCCTTGTACTAGCCATGAGACCCCCTGTACCCAAAGCAATGGATGTGCTTCTTCCTGCAGCATCTTCTCTTCCTTGAATAAAGAGAGCTTAGTGTACTTCACTTTGTGTCCCCATATATGCTCTTGTTTTGGCAGCAGGCAAGATGCCTGCATTTTCTTTTTATTTCTCCATTTTGGTAACTTCCATGCACGGATGTACTTTAACCCCAGTTATATCTGTTTAACATGACCATTTAACCAAGTAGCAATTTTTTCAAATGTGGTTGAACGTTCTTTATTGATATCATATCAGCATAGACCTGGACAGTTCTTATTTTCTTTAAATTATTTTTATCTATAGAGAGCTGTCTCATTTCCATTAACCTGAGAGCTCCTCAGGTTAATACAACCTGGGCTCCTTTTGAGTCAAAGATTTAAGTCTTGGCAGAGTCAACTCCTTCATCCTTCCAAGGTAGATGCATCACACGCCACAAAGTCAAACGTGGATCTTTCAAAAGCAATATCTAAACCATATTCTCATCAGCTCTCTATAGTCATAAAAAATCCCATAGCCCTTTCCATAAAAGTCCAGGTCTGTTCTGTGTCCTTTGCTAAATATTTTCTTTCCTCATCTGATTCTATTATTAGAGTACTGTGAGTTGATTAACTATCGGCCTCTTCCACAGCCATGGTGACATTTCAGTGGTGCTATGTGGATTTATTCTGAAATTTAGTTAGTGAGCTTGTAGGGACAAAGGAGCCATAGTTTGGAATCAGGGTATCTGTATTTATTTACTTGTTAAAAGTTTTAAAATACTTGCTTACATGTCCCTGTCAGTGCACTGGTTCCTTAGCCTATAACCAATAGCTTAAATGTAGGACTGCTTGTAAATATATGGCATCATATATTGTAATTATAGTTTTAGGCCAGAGAATGGCAGAGGGAAGTAGTTAGATGTGTTAATGTGAACTCAGTCAGAAGGCAGGGTAGATATGTACCTTTATAGACTAACTAAATAAGATACATAAAGAGAGCACAAGCTTTTGGGAATCCAAGTTCACTTCATCAGATGAGAATGGGAGAAAACATTGATTTGGGGAAGGAGGAGAAAGACAAGAATCCCTGGATCTCTGAGCAGCCTTAGCCTACTCACCACTCCATGCATCTTCTAACATGAATAGAAATTGGGGCCAAAGCTGAACCCTCCTAATGTTGAGTACTTACAATTGCACTGGACTAAGGGAGAACCTGGACTTACAGAAAGGGGACAGTGAAGAGGAGAGGGCACAGAAGAAAGTTTCTGCAGTGGGAGTCCCTACACAGAGATGTAACACATCACCAAGAACACAGGATCTTGTCTCCATTTAAGATTCAGAGACATGTTCCATCATGAGACTAATTTAGATTTCAAAACCTTCAGATTCAGTTTTGGATGTGGGTGGTAAGAAGAGAGTTTTTTCCTCATATTTTATGCTTACCCTTAAGCTGAAGGATAAATTTGGAGATTAATTGCATAACCTGTTTTTAAGCACAGGACTTTGAGAAATGAGTGGTGGTTTATTCCCCCCAGGTTTTGAAAAGTCTTCTGTTTTTCCAACTAAACGTGGTTCAGAAACAGCTTGAATGTGCCCTAGAATGAATTATTGCTCAATGAGAAGTAGCATACAGGGTTGCTTTTATTAAGGGTAGGTGGAAAATCTCTTGGAGCTTTGTGCTACACTATTAGCTTTGTGAGTTGTCTTGTGGAGGTTACAGGCAACATGAGCATGTCTATGGAACTGGTACTATAAATTAATTACTGCAATAAATCCCAATGGTTTACTCTTATCTGACTTTCTAGAAAAAGTTTTTCTGCCACTTACCAAATACACTATCTTGGCCAGAAAAAAGGTTGAGTGAATCTGAGGTTAGTTGGGCATGATATTTCTGAGGTGTGCTATGGCACCTGGAAAAGAGGAAACTGCATTTTTTTTTGATAAAAAGATATTTTATTATTGAGATCATCAAAGAGAAAAATCTTTGGGACCTGACTTTGTCAATAAATGTCCTTTACTTCAGAGTAAAGCAAAATAACAAACAAATGAGAGGGAGAGTGAATGAGGGCAAATTCACAGATAAGTACTCGAGAGTCAGGGCCCTGGGCTGGGCATTTTTACATGTGTTTTTGGATGCGGTGCCTGGCACTTTAATTCGTGAGCTATGCTAATTAAAAGTGCCTGCACATCACGTGTATCAGTGTTGCTGCACATCCCCATGCTGAAAAAAGCTCATCGGATGTGTTTTATTTCAAAGCGCACCATTTTGTCAGAGTGGAGATGAGCAGTAATGCTGATACGTGCGACACATGAGGCTGCTGGAGCACATCAATTTCTGTGCTCCAGCAGACTTGATTAATTGTATATCACACAGCATTGTAGAGGACTTCTTTGGACAGTCTTGTCTCCCTGAGATCCCTGAATGCCTTTACAGCTCCTTAGGGCCATTGGCAGATGATCTAATGTATGCCTGAGACTGGTCTAGTACCCAGGGGCATCTGCACACATGCTTCAGGGTGCAGGGAGAGGCATTTTAATTAGAGTGGCTCTTGGGAGTTGCTCTAATTAAAACACCTGCAGCTTCTCATGTATTCAGCATCCCTGCATTTCAAAATGGTGGTGGGGGCATTTTAACTAAAGCTTATTGCTTTAGTTAAAGCACCCCCTCTGCCACTTTGAAATGTGGGATGCTGAATAAATGAAATGCTGTACCACGCTAGAGCATTCTCATTAGAATGTTTCAGCAAACTCAGTTAATCGAGTCTGCTCCAATGCATTCAAATCCGACTGTGTTGGAGCTCGTGTAAAAATGCCCCAGATGTCTTCAGAATTCAGAATGCAAAAAAAAAAAGGGCTTGAAAGGGACCATCTGATACTCCCTTTCCTCATCCTATCAGCCATAGCAAAGATCTGGTCCCAAATCCTCTACGTGTATAAATTTGTAATGTTCAAAGGAGCAAATCCCCTCTTTAAAAATATCTCTTTATGGACAGTATTCATTCAGTGAAGAAAGAGAGAGAGTTTGGGGAGAGAGAGGGATGGAGAGAGAGAGAGAAAGAGAGACAGAGAAAGGGAGAGAGAAAAAATAATCCACCCCACAACTGAAACAATCCGTTACCAGGGCAGTCAACTTGCGGCACATATGTCATAGGGAGCACAGGCAGCCTCTGTGTGGCACAGAGTGGACAAAAGAGTGTACAGGTAGCTCAGTGTCAGCTAGGGCAGGAAGGAGAAAGCTGATCAGGCAGGAAGCACAAGGCAGGAAGAAGAAACTAGAGTAGCAGGTCAGGCAGGGGAAAGGGATTGAAATGGCACTCAGGGAGAGTGCAGGGCTAATGTGTGGCACACCTGCCAAAAAAGGTTGGCCCCCACTGCACTATACAATTATCTAAAATAGTTTTTCACTCAGAAGTGTGACTCTGAATGTGATCTAACTACTTCTGGTCTTAGTGCAAAAGCTGATTTCTACAAAGGTAGTAATTAGTCAGTAGGATGCCTAGAAACTAAATACAATGTGCATTGTTTCTTTCCTTGACAGCTCTGCTCAGACTGGTTATTAGCATGATGAAAGCTTTTGCTTTGAAAGTCTTATTGCTCTCTCTATCCCCTTACATTCTCTCCCTGCAAAAAAACATACCAAACCAGAATAAACCGCTTTTGCATAAACTGGGTCTCTCTTAGGTGTTCTTTATGATACTGTTCTGAAAATCTCTGATCAAACTGAGACTGAAATAGGCTGCAGGAGGTTGCCTCTGTTTTGGCGATGAATACATTGCTACCAGCCAAGTTCTGAATAAGCTGTGCAATAGAAACAACTTGTAATGCAATGTGGCAAATTTATAAGAAGGGAGAAACTATTTCCTTTGGTACTTCTTGTACTAGAAGTGATCATGTTGAACATTTTTAGTATCCATTCAGATGTCTAGGCTGCAAATTTCAAAAGGAATTTCAGTGTAACTAAGCAGTAATTAATGACCATTTATTATTCTGTAGTCCATTTTTAAAAATTCATTCAGTTAACTGGCTAATTGCACTGGTTAACTATGTTATATTTTTAAACATAATATGTATTTACAATATATAGTGCTACAAAACGTAAAACCTTAAAAAATATGCTCTGTTTAATTCCAAATCATGACTTTACAAAGAACAGTGTATATTTTTTGTGCCTGCTTTAGACTTTCATACATATAGTATTTCCACTTGTTTACATATGTTAGAATCTCTTGCATTTAAATAGCTCATTATGCAAATATTTAGGAAATACATAGATATTTATTTTTACTGTACCTTCCATTCAATCACTGAGCTGAGATTTTAATGTTGAAACATTGTCTGCAGTATGGCATGTGCCGTAATGACTTATGAGTGAGTATATACTATATAAACTAGATTAAAAGAACCTCATTAAGATTGGAAAATCAAGCAATTGAATATTAGGAAACATTGGGATTAAGGTGCATTCTAAATTCACCCCCCTGTGTCTGGATGTCTTATGAAACAGGCTAATTACAGGGTCATATTCTGTTTTCCCCACAACAGACACCTATCTTATTGAAAGCACAGGATGAATGGTGCTCACTCCCTTATAGAGCAGCTGGTCAATATTTTGTTCACGCCCTTCAATGTGTGGTTCCATGGTTTAATTACTGTGTGCTATTCCAACCTTACTCTGAAAACAGAATTATTTACTGTCTCCTGGGCTTTCATAGGACACTCATCACTGTAATACCTGACTGCTTTATAACTGTTAATTCATTTATCTTTACATCCCCCTCAGTGGTATTATATGTCCAACATCTAAGGGCATCATTGGCAATAGCTCCATTTGAGGATGATCTACCATGGCTCATTGATGGAACTTGAGATCACTTAAGAGTCCAATCCTTAAGCCACAGATCAACCACAGAAGTTGCAGATCTTTCTGCAGGGGAGGTGTAGGCTACAGGTTGGGATTCCTCTCCTTTTTGTTCCTCCACTCTCTCTTCTTTGCTTTGAGGGCAAAGCACTTTACCTCGAAACAGGCTGCTGCTTGGCTGAGGTTGCAGCGCCACTGGAATTGGTGGACAGCCAGCTCACAAATTTTTATGTTGGCATCTGTTTTTTTGAGGTATGCCTTCAATGTGTCCTTGTAGTGTTTCCTCTGGCCACCATAATATCTCACACCATTGCTAATCTGGGAGTAGAGCACTTGTTTTGGGAGTCAAGAGTGAGGTATCTGCACACAATATCCTGTCCATGAAGTTGGTGCCTGAGGATTAAATACTCAATGCTGGTACCATTGGCTGCAGCAAGGACACTGGAATTTGCACATTTGACGTGGAGGATTTTCCGGAGACATCATTGGTGATACCTCTCCAGGCTCTTGTGATGATGATAGTAGGTCACCCACATTTCATATCTGTAGAGGAGACTAGGAATGATGATTGCATTAGAGACCTGGATCTTGGTGTCTTTCCAGAGATCATGATGAATAAAAACACATAGAAGCAATCTCCCAAAAGAGACACTCGCATGCCAGATCCTGTGGATCTCCTCATCAATGTTCACTCTCTGAGAGAAGTAGTTACTGAGGTAGGGGAAGTGCCTGACTACCTCCAGGGTCTTTCCCTCAATTGTAATTTGGGGAGGCGAGTCACATTCATGGCCTGGGGCAGGCTGATAGAAAACTTTAATCTTCTCAATGTTGAGAGAAGTCCAAATTTTGGTAGGCTTCTCAAAAAAAATCTCATGTGGTCTGGAAGTTTTCCTCAGTGTGCACAAGGATGGCAAAGTTGTTAGCATACTGAAGGTTAAGGATGACTGTTTTTAGTATGTCACAGGGCACTAAAGTGCCTGCTCCTTTAAGAGTGGAATCTGCCTAGGGAGAGGGCCCTAGGAGCCAGGCAGAAACCCTACAGGTGTAGGTTACTATGGCAGCAGGCTAACAAGGGAATTAGCCTGCAACTGTACCTGGTCAGCTGACTGGAAGAAAGCAGGACCCTGGGCATATATAAACCCCATGGCTAAGGGCAGCAGGGGTTAGTTCTCTGGCAACAGCCAAGGGAAGGAGCCTGCAGAGAAGAATTGCCCAGAGATGCTGTGGCTGCCTGATATGCTGCATATAGGGCTAATGGGGCTCCAGAAGCTCACCAGGTACCCTGGCCTACAAGGCACTTAATGCTGGGGGGTAAGTTTGACTCTTTTAAAGGGACAGAGCATACCCTGAACTGCTTGTATTATGTTATAGCCCAGGGGCTCATATTTTGGTTGCTCTTTATAAACTGGTGGACCAGGCTTAGGCTATTGGGGGAGGAGGAGGCCTTATTGGGGCACACTAGAGTGTGGAGACCCCAGCACCAGCAGGTGCAGCACCAGGGGGCACAGTGACAAAAGGGTGAGTTGATCCCAGAGCCAGCGTGGGTGCAGAGACAAGACTACAGAGAGCCTGGTGATGACAGGAGGCCGAACTAGACTAAGGCCTCAGAGGGACAATGTTTAAATACCATCTGCGAGGCTTTGGGCATGGTAAAGGGGTGGTTTTGGAGGCATGCATCTAGCCCATAAGGCTAAGGCTATGTCTCATGAGTGACATTTTGAGTGGGACCCAAAAAGGGGTCCAAGAACCCACAGGGTTCAGC
>NW_005842587.1:1029858-1031382 GCF_000455745.1 Alligator sinensis
ATCGGAACCGTGTCCAAACACAAACTTGAGGCAAGTCTCCCTATTTATTATAATTACCAGCAAGACATGGCCGGAGAGGAAACAGGTGCCTGTTTGGCAAGATTGGCACGGTCACGGAGCCCTAGGGGCATCATGGCCATCCCTGGGGACCCCACACCATGATATAGTATTTTGGTCTTGGAGTGATCAAGTCCCAGATTGAAGAACCCTCCCACAGTTTGATATTCAGTGTCAGTTCCAGGAAGAAGGCAATCCTTAGTAAGAACCAAGATGACTGTCAAAAAAATGAAGAACAGAGTTGGGGCAATGATGCAGCCTTGCTTGACCCCAGTGCAGATGACAAATGGATCTGTTTCTGATCTGCTACATAGAATGGTCACAGTCATCTGGTCATGGAAAAACCTTAGGACCTTGATGTACTATACAGGACATCCAAATCTGGCCAGTACTTTCTATAAGGCTTAGTGGCTGATGGAATCAAAGGTCCTGATGTTGTTCCCAATACCTTTCTTGGACCTAGTGGGCACCAAGGAGAATGATCATGTGCTCCTTGCAAGTAGTAGGCAGAACAAGTTCAAGATTGGAGCAGAACTGCTCTTTGACATAATTCTCTGCATTAAACTGTGGTGTACACACTGATGACAGAGGTGTATTGGTTGGTGCTGAGCTTAAGATGGAGGGTCATAAGATGTTAATTAATGCTTTCAGGGAGCTATATAAGTTGACTGAGATCATTCTAGATGGTGAAGCTGGCCCTGTTAATGTCTTTCCTGAGCCTGTTTCCCCTTCCAGAAGGTATAGCCTCCACCCTATTCTCACAGCTCACCCTCATCTGGTTGTCTTCTTTCACTTAGACCTGCAGTTTTGTTCTTGTACCTTACTAGTTCCCTGGAGATGATGGCATCTCTTCTTTCTGGTCATTCATGGTCTCCATTATCCATTAAGGTGTGATGTGGTGGCGAGATGCCCCAACAGGCTCCCAAAGGGGAGGGGGCAGTCCCCGCAGGCCCCAAGCCACACAAGCAGCCCCCCCCCCCGGTGAAACTCACCTCTAGGGGTTCAGCCAGAGCCAGAGCAGGAGCACAGCTGCGGCCAGTATTACACTGGCTGTTTAATCAGCTGTTCCCTGGGCAGGGAAAAGCCAAGTCAACTGCGGTGGCCATGGGAAGATTTAAAAGCTCCACTGGAACCTGGGGGGAAGGAGAAATGAGGGAGCATGCTGGCATGGAGCACACCAGATGTGCTGAGGCTCTTGTAACAGGCAGGAGCAGTACAGCTGGCTCAGTGCCAGCATTCAGAGCAGGGGGGGAAGTTGAGCCCCCTGTAGCAGGCTGGGAGGAAGGAGGCAATTCCACACCCCTCTCCTCTCCAGCAGTCTACTTTTTTTGATAAAAAAACAAACCAGAGGCACCCCACCCAGAGGCGTTGACAAGGATGCTAGCCTACTTGAGCCCAGCCTGCCAGTTTCTGCAGTGGAGACGCTATCCATTAAGATAGCTAATAGCATTGCAGTAGGGTACTCCC
>NW_005842588.1:0-2320 GCF_000455745.1 Alligator sinensis
CCCCCCCCCATTTGTGGAAATAATTCATTACTACTACATTATCTATCAGGAAGACATTATGAGTGTTATTTGTTGAAGGTCATACACTTCATAATCTGGGGGGCTCAATCACTGGCGGTTTAAGGCCATTTTAGAAGGGTCAGAAGCTGAATTTGGTGATGTCATATATTTCATAGCAGTTTGACTAAGTACAGGTGCCATCTGGAAATGCTTTTTTCTCTTGAGTAAAGACATATGAATTTCTGAATAAAAAAGGACAAGATTTTCCTCTGCTGACTAAAATTAACTGTCTGTGTGAATAAGAATGCTAAATGAATATTGTTGGTCTTCTCAACAAATTGAAGTCGAAGCGTCAAGGCCATGGGAAGTTCACTTTGTTCAATCTAGTGTTAAGTCCTCTGAAAGAAAATTAAAACTACTTCAGAAGCAACTCTAGGAAGATAGTGTCACTCATTTTGCAGCCTGCAAAGTGCTCTTGGATAAAAAACTAGTTTGTAATGAGTATTTGGAAGTACTTCATTCCAGAAAGTATTTCCAGTTTTTTAACATTCATTGGAAGAATTCAGCAAGAGCTCCTTGGATTTTAAGTGGCTACTTTTGAAAATCCATCTGAAAGTTCTCTGATGGACATGCAGTTAGAAATCAGCAGCTTGCAAAAGTGGACAAGTAAAGACATCTTACCACAAACTTAGTCTGATTGAGTTTTACAAAGGACTCTCTCCAAAAACCTACCCTGCAACATGTAAATGTAGACAGTACCTGACTTCTCTGTTTGGAAGAATTAACATATGCAAGAAAACTTTTTCTCTACAGCAAATATAAGCAAGTCTAAGTTAAGATCCAGGTGGATAAATGATCAAGAACCAAGACTGCAACACATGCAGCTGAAAAAAGTCAGCTGCATAAATCTCACTCAACAAAAAAAAAAAAAATAGGTATGAGGCTTTTTCACTTTTATCCAGTATAATGTATTTGTAAATAATTTCTCTAACATGTTTATTTGATTTAATGTTTTTAATACTTGGCAAATAAATTCGTTATTAAAATTAAAGTGTCATTTGTTACTATTTAGTAAACCTATATCTTGTGTAATGGTAAAAGAAAAAAAATAAAAATAAAGTTGAAATAATGTTGTTCTGTACTTGTACTTTCCATTTTTATCTAAACTGAAATGTAATACTTTAAGAAACTGTCAGTGTGTGGCCCGCCATCCAGGACTGCCCCTTTGGAATGAAACTTTGGGAACAGCTGCTTTAAGGAAAAGAGTTTACAATGCCAAGGTTTGCATAAGGAAAGCCTGCAGCTGGCTTCGGTGGCAGGTCTTCCTACCTCCATTCATTTTTAAAAATACACATGAGGCGTTAGCAGGAACTTTATTGGTCAGGTTAATTTTTTCCCATCCTCTCGCCCCCTTCTGCCTCCAGTTCCAAGTCAGATCATGCACCGAAGGGAAGTATCAACAGCGGCTGTTTTCAAAATAATCTAGAAAGACAGAATGAGCTAGACAACTGAAAAAATCCTCAGCAATTCTATGAAGTTCAATCTACTAATTGTGTAGGAAATTCTGAAGAATCAGGAGTGATGATCTTCAAATCTCGCATGGGTCAGTAGCAGCATCTTGCAGGTGCTTCACATGACACTTGCACTTTTAAATTGTCCTAGATGCTTCTACAGAAGTAGGGGTTTGGGTTGTAGCCGTGTTGGTCTAAGGACATAGGCAGACAAGGTTTCTTGGGTGAATTTGATATCTTTTATTAGACCAACCCAAATGGTTGGAGAATAGTTATTAAGCAAGCTTTCGGGTTCAAAAAACCTTCGTCAGGCTAAGGAAGCTTCAGCAGTTGGTGTGTGCTCTTCCTGGATGGAATGAAAAGTAAAGAAGCCAGGGGCTGGGCTGGGCTGGGGAGTCAGTTGCCAGGCAGATTATAATGCATCAAAAATCCAATGTCTATGTTTAGTCCATGATCTCTAGTATCCAGCAGGTTGAAATGGAGCTCATAGGCTCATCTCTGGGAGGATGTGTTGTGTAAATTTCCCTTGAGGATCAGGACTGAGAGATTGGAGAGAGAGTGGCCCTCTTGTGAGAAATGTGCCCCCACCGGTAATTGGGTGTTTCTGTCTTTGATGGATTTCCGGTGTGCGTTCATTCTGGTGCGCAGTTGTTGTTTGGTCTCTCCTACATATCTTCCATCAGGGCATTTGGTGCATTGGATGAGGTATACTACATTCCTGGAGGTGCAGCTGTAAGATCCTGGGATGCTGATGGCTCTGTTGTGGGGTGTAGTAATAGTGGGGGTGGTGGAGATGTGTGGGCAGGTTT
>NW_005842588.1:3423-5566 GCF_000455745.1 Alligator sinensis
TCACGGTTTAGGATGACTATGGCTCCTCCTTTATCTGCTGGTTTTATTACTATTTGGTGGTTAGATCTTAGAGATTCTATGGCCTTTTTCTCTGGTAGAACACTACAGAAGTAAGCATTGTTGCCTGTGAAAAGTGTAAAATGTCCTAGATTTTTTTATATGAAATAGCTTGGCTAAAATGAGTGTTGACTGTAAATTCAGCTAGACTACAGATTCTTAAAGCAAATCGATTAACCTCAGAAGTTAGCTATGTTAGATACCAATGTTGGATACTTCCTACTGTTTTGATGCTATGATAGTAACTGCTGTGTTGTACCTATATTCTATAGTTTCTTAAATAATGCGATGAAAGTTTTCAACATGTGGAATTTATATGAAGTCTATTTACAAGGACATTTGTGGTGCATGCACAGTTGAGTTGGGCATCTAAATTAAGTTTCAGTACCATCTTGATGTTTGGGTTAAAGTGATTAATTTCTTCCAGGATTCAGCTATTTGAATTAAACACCAGAGGTCATTTTTTTTTTTTTTTAAAAGGCTTCTTCTTTGCTTCAGCAATCTGTGGATCAGTTCCATATGAATAAATGTAGTGTGATCTATTATAAAGCATATGAATAGAATAAAGACCTGGAAGAGGCCTTCTGGGCTGTCAGGTCCAGTCCCCTACTATACAAGTAATCACAAGATAAAATCCTTTTCATAAACTGTTTCACTTTGAAAACTATTAGTTTTCTTGCCCACATTACTCCTTTGTTAGTTGGGAATCTTCTGATTTCTGGTCTAAAGTACTCATGGCCAGTTTATGCCTGTTTGGGGTGGGGGGGGGTGTTTTTGTTGTTGTTTTTTTTGTGTGTGCCAAAGTTGGTCCAGGATTTATTTCCTTAATTAGATTTATCATATTGATAGTCTTTTCTTGTCTCTGATCAGTAACAGAGAGAAAATTTAAAACAACTGTGAGAGGTCAGGTGCTTATGGGCTAGAATAACAGGTACAAGGTAAATCTGGGTTTTTATTTACACTTTATAGTAATATTAGGAGGTTTAGGTGAAAGGTCAAGGCAAACAAATTTGACACTGATTTAAAAACAGCTTTCACATAGCATGTAGAATCACTGCCAGAGTACTACTGAACCAGTGCTAAACAAAAATGTCTAATCAATCTGTATGGTTGTGTCTGACACCAGCTCTTCATTGAAGTGAATGGGACTCTTCTCATTAATGTTAATCAACTTTGGATTGGGCCCTAGGCAGTTGCATTACGATAACTAATGATAAGGTAGAGAGTTAGAAGGAAACACCTTCACAGGAAGATTATTTAATAATAGTTTTTATTAATTTCCTTAGATATATTTGGAAATAGCCACTTCCTCAGACAGGATATTGGAGCACAAGTACACTTCATTTGATCTTAGATGGCCATTACTATGTTCCTGTTCTCTGTTTTATAGCACTCTTAAATAAAGTAGCTGTGTTTATAGTGTCATCTGCTATTTCATGAAATTATTCCTCTTAATGCATTTAATTATCTGCTGTTTCGGATTTATTTCTTCAACTGAGAAAAACTATTCAGGTACTTATAAATACCCATAGCTATGTGGTATAGGATCTTAGGAAAGTAGATCTGGAAAGGACCTCATGAGGTCATCAGTCCAGCTGCCTGTTCAGGGGCATGGTCATCCTTGACTGCCTGTCTTGGCCAAGTGTCTGTTTAACTCAGGGGTGGGCAATTATTTCGGGCGGAGGGCTGCTTACCCAGTTTTGGCATACCCAGTTTTGGCAGGCTGTCAAGGGCTGCATGGGTAGCCCCGCCCCTTGACAGGTGCCCCGCCCCCTGGTCACCATCTTGGGACCAATGTCCTAGGGCCAGCACCGGTGGGGCCCAAAGAGGGGCCATAGGGCAAGCGAGGGGTCGTTTTTCCCCGCACTCAGCACCAGCTTGTAACCCGGCCCTGCTGCCAGCCTCAGCACCAAGCCGGCTCTGAGCTCACCCATCGGCAGCAGCAGCTGTGGCCCCCCTGCTTGCCGCACTGGGCAGTGTTGGCTACTGCTGCCCACCCAGAGCTCGCGCACTGGGCAGCCCAGAGGTGACAGTGGCAAACACTGTCCGGGTTGAGTTGCAAGATGATGCTGAACACGGGGGGGGG
>NW_005842588.1:5576-29550 GCF_000455745.1 Alligator sinensis
CGCCTGTCTTGTGCCTGGCACCCCGCACTGCAGCCGCTCGCAGCCTGCCTGGGGCTGCCTGTGCCTGCTCCAGAGAGTCCTGCATGGGCTGTGGGCCACGGGACGGGGGAGGGGCTGCTTTCCTCCACACCGGGAAGGAGTCTGGGGAAAAACTAAGCATGGGGCCGGGTGGGCCTTGCTGTTGTGGGAGCCCGCCGGGATTCCTCTGGGTCCTACTGCCCTTGGTTCCTGTAATTTTTGACAGGAACCAAGGGCAGATAAATAAATATTCATTTTCTAATTTTTTTAGGGGCCCTGCGGGCTAGATAGAATGGCCTCGTAGGCCGGATCCGGCCCACGGGCCGTATTTTGCCCACCCCTGGTTTAACTTGTGCTGGATAATTTCAAGAGATGGAGATTCTGCTACTTGTTTAGATGGCCTGTTCCAGTGCTTGACAACCCACAGAGTCCAAAAGTTCTTCCTAATCCCCACCTTAATTTCCTCTGCTGCAGTTTGAGACCCATTGCTTCTAGTCCTGTCCCATACTGTTATCAAATCACCCTCACTGTCTTTTCTCCAGACTGCATCATCGTAGTTTTTTCAACCGTTCCTTATAAGTCAGGCTTCCCAGGCCTCTAATCATTTTTGTTTTCCATATCTTTAAATATGGAGACCAAAACTGGATACTGTACTCCCAGTGAGGCTTCATCAGTGCCAAATAGAGCTCAAGAATCATCTCCCTTGATTTGCAAGTGACATTCCTGTTACCCAGTATGCTTTTGGCTTTTTTTTGCAGTGTTGGCTTATATTCACTTAATAATGGTCTGTTGTAGCCCCAAGGTCCTTCTCTACAGTACTGCAACCTAGTCAGTCATTCCCCAGTCTGTATTTGTGCATGCAATTATTCTGTCCCAAGGCAGGGCTTTGCACTTATCTTTGCTGAATTTCAGCTCGTTGTTTTCTGCCCACTCCTCCAGTGTATCCAGGTCATTTTGGATCCTAGTCCTCCCTCCAAAATACTTGAAACACCACCCAATTGGTATCACTAGCAAATTTACTAAGTGTGCACTCAATCCTATTGCCCAGAGCATTAATGAAAATATTAAACAAAAAACCTCTTCTGTTCAGTTTCACTGAGGGGGGAAAAGTCTGATTATTTGATTTTCCCCCCCCACGGGTAGCTAACAGATTTGGCTGTTAGGCACACAAACAAGGTTGTTCCATATTTCAAGATCTCATTTAATTCTGTCAAGAGAATCAGAATTGAATGTTGCTGCTGTGGTTCAAGGCATTTTTTCTCTGTTCTGTTTGTACAGCATTGGACATTTGTGCCAGTATATCTTTTTGTTTTCTTTTTGTTTTGTTTTTTGTTTTCTAGGGCATCTAACTCCCATTTTGTCTGCTGTTTAGCTTTTGTCTTTGGTGATGTCCCCAAACTTTAAAATTAAAGTAAGCTGAGGATAAGAGTCAGAACTGAGAGACGGTAATTTATTTCAGACATGTAAAAGCTCTGATAACTGAATAATAATATGAATAATGTCCACCTGGTTTGAGAAACGTATATGATCATATAATAACACTACTGCTGCACTAGTGTGCCCAATTTGACATTTTCATATTGTAAACAATATACTTAGGCTGTATCTTATTAATTTCTTGCTTTGTCAGATGTGTAGAAGTTTTTATCATGCCAGTGCTATAAGACCATTCTAATTCAATAAAGGGCTTAGTCTGTTTGTCCGTAAAACTTCTGGGCAACTGCGCATGTGCCACCACGAAGGCTGGCGGTGATTGGCTGTGCGGGCTCCACCTCCTTAGGCAGGGAGGGAGCCTCCGCCACTGCCTCAGGTAGGGGAGGAGGTGAGGGCAGAGGCAGGTGGGGGGGACGGAGCTGCCACTGCCACCGACTCAGGCCAGGAGGCGAGGTGGGCAGGGAGGAGCCACCACCACCCCCTCAGGCAGAGAGGCAGGGGAGGAGGCGGGTGTGGGGGATGGAGCCCCTGCGCCAGAGCCTGGAGTCGGAGGGGCTGTTTACATGATTAGCCCCAAGGGTGGGGCAGGGGGAGGAGGTGGCATGTTAACACTCCCTGAAACACTCTGTCCTTCACGACAGGCAGTTGACTAGCTTTTATAATGATACTTCTTCTGAGAGCTGTATATCCTTAAAGAGAGCTGACATTTGGTTAAAACCCATTAACCTGCATCTTCATGGTAATTTACTTGGGATTTGTAGGAATTTAAGTACAAGTTTTAATGGTAACCTTTGCTGGAAAGCACTAGTGTAAAAAGATCATCAGTTTGTATGCTTCCATATTGGGCCCTTGCTTTGGTGGGGATGCAGTTGTTCTTAAAAACTCCTGGTCTGGAGTCAAAACATGAAAACCCATGGAACATTGTTGTGGAGTTGAAACCCTGAAATTTGGGGAACTGGGATTTATATTTTAAATAGCAGCTTTTAATGCCCAGATCTGAGTTTACTGCAGTTTTGCAAGTAAGACTCAAACATTTACTTAGTCAAATTTCTTCCTTTAAAAATAAATTTTGGAAGAAGAACAATTTCCTGTCATTATGGTGAGTTCAAGCATACCATTTTCTAGTTTTGGTTAAGCTTCAAACAGCAAGAAAGAATGCTCTTGAAAAGTAAGAGAAAATTCAAGTCACAAAAGAAACTCAAATCAACCTTGAAAAAGTGCCTTATCTTGATATCCTTACTTTGTCCTTAACTAAGGCTAGTCTTGCTTAGTCTGCAATTATAATACCAAATAGGCAACTACTAAATATGTTTTGTCATTATTGGCTTTGGCGTTTTGATCTGTCAAGCAACCCCTTTGCACTTGGCAAATACTTCCAAAATAGTGCACAGGTTGAAGTTGGCGTTGTTGTTTGAGGTTCAAGTCTTACAAAATAAATTCCATTTTATAAAATAGGGATATCATTGAGATCTGGAACAGCAAGTTTAGTGTAGTGAATGATGCCTTGCACAACAGAAATATGACTAGCGCCTTGTGTCAATTCAGTCTTAACACTGCTGGAACTTCTTATATTAGCTACTGCACCATCAAAATTCAAGCCGTCCGATTTTAGGTTTTATTCTAGTTCTTTTGCCATCATTCTTACCCTCAAAGCCGTTTTTATTCCTATGTGCAAGAGTACTTAGCCCAAGTACACCCAGCCAAGAGTGCAATTTTTTTTGACGCACAGCTCTTGCCTTCACCCTTGACTTAATTGATTTATCAGCAATCTGCATATATTTCTAAGACACTTCCATAAAATACTTCGCTGTTCCCTCTGAAACATTTTTCCATAATTGCTCATAAAACTTGGCCTTAATCTTAAAGGCTACGTTTTGCCTGCAAGTTGCAAAGTATCTTAAAATTCTGTAAGACTGAAATCCTGTTTAGTGTATACATGCAGTCCTCGGACCTACGATACAATTGGTTCCTGAAAAACGCATCTTAAGTCAAAACATTGTAACTCGGAACCAATTTTCTCATAAGAAATAATGTTATAAATGGGGGATTGGTTCCTGAACCAAGGCCCAATACCCTATTTTCACCAAAAATACCCCAGAATTTTGTACTCAAATCAATTATAGATGAGTAATATAGATACATTAATGTATTTAGATTGTAAATAGCAATCATATTGATTTGGAAGGACTTCCTTGAGGTGACTTTGCTGGACTTTTTGAAAGGCTCTTGGTTGGACTTTTTGAAGGGTTCTTGGCTGGAGTCTTCTCTGGAGTCCTGGCTGCAGGTTTTTCTGGAGTCTTGTCTGCTTTCTTAAAGAAAGTGTCCAAGGAAGTTTGGACAGATGTTCTGCAGGGAGATGAGCGAGGCAGCAAACTTGTTCACTGGCGTGGCGTCGCATCAGATCAAATGTTGTAAAGTTGAAACCGATGTCATAAAGTTGAAACAGGGTGTCAATTTATAAACGTTTTAAGTGTGGAGCATTGTAACTTGAAAAATTGTAGATTTCATATATTTCATAGACGTTAGGGCTGGAAGGGACCTCGGAAGATCATCGAGCCAGCCCCCCGCCCGAAGGGCAGGAAGTCAGCTGGGGTCATTAAGATCCCAGCAAGGTAAGCATCCAAATTTCTCTTGAAGGTGTTCAATGTAGGTGCTTGAACCATCTCCGATGGCAGGCTATTCCAGACCTTGTGGGCTTGGACAGTAAAGAAATTCTTCCTTATGTCTAGCCTGAAACAGTCTTGCAGTAGTTTGTAACCGTTTGACCTCGTCATCCCTTGGGGCGCTCTGGTGAACAAACGTTCCCCCAGATGCTGGTGGTTACCCCTGATAAACTTATAGGTGGCCATCAGATCACCCCTGAGCCTGTGCTTTTCCAGGCTAAAGAGCCCCATAGCTCTCAGCCTGTCGTCGTAAGGTCTGTTTTCCTGACCTCTGATCATGCGCGTGGCTCTTCTCTGGACTCTCTCAAGCATCTTCACATAGTTTTTTGAATTGTGGGGCCCAAAACTGGACGCAGTACTCCAGCCGCGGCCTCACCAAGACCAAGTACAAGGGGAGAATGACATCCCAGGATTTGCTTGAGAAGCATCTATGGATGCAAGCCAGCTTTTGCTGGCTTGTAAGTCAAGGACTGCCTGTATTTTAAAAAACTGACAAACTTGTCATTCCTTATTGCAATCTTTAAAGAAATACATAGTGATAGAGTTGCATTGTGGGAAAATGGCACAGTTTCTGCTTCCCTAAGCTCTGTATTTTGCAAGAATATCAGTTAGTTTTAAGAGCGTTACATCCACTTTAGACCTTTTACACCAATGTCTCTTAAGTTATTAGTGTACAAGTCAAAGATGGAGGTGAAAAATCAGGCTCTCTTGCTAGTAGCAAGTTTTTAGTTTGAAAGCTGTAACCAAGTATTATAACTTTCCATCTAGAATAGAACAACATTGTGTCCAGCAGCAGTAAGTAATAATATTTTGCTTAACTTGACTCAATTATAAGCTCTTTGGGGAAGGGACTTTCTTTGTTAGATGTGTATATAAAGCTGAGCACAAGGCAGTCCCAGTCTACAGTGCTAAAGTATAAATAATAATAATAATAAACAGACTGGTTTGGCTTTTTTTGGAAAATTAATCTGTTTCAGCATGTAGCAAATGCAGCTGACTGCCTTTGAACTATCTGCCTGCGGTTGAAAAGACCAAAGCTAGTCAGCCTCTTCTGTAGTGGGTACAAATTCTCTGATCCAGAGCACTAATGACTGACACATTCAAATTAGAGTTTAGCCTCAGATATGGTTAAAAGAATATATCTTCCTTATACCAGCGCCTGTTTCTAAAGCATTACATGTTTAATTTATACCAGATGGGGCATGTCCTGTTTGCCCCTTCCTTGTCATTACTAGCTCCATGTTTTCATTCAAAGTTTGCCATAACTGTTTTCCATTTTGATGATGATAGCTCTTGCTGTTAGCTTGGGCTTTTTTGTTTTGTGTTTAGTTTTGTTTGTTGAAGTTCTCTATTCTTGTAAAAAGTATAACAATTCCATTTCCTCACATCTCTTGATCTCATGTTATTGCCACTATCCTTTTAGATCGTAGATTGATATTAATGGCCAGAAGGGTTGCTGCCAGATAAGGGAGGGACTTCTCAGCAGGCTTAAAGGTGTTGCTTTCATAGCAGTTTTATTTCTTCTGACTCCAGCAGTGGAAGTAGTGCAACTAAAGAGTGGAACCTGAGTCTTCTGACTGTAGCTCAGAGTACTGCAATTTACCACCTCTGCCCTAACCCCGTTGTAATAGGACAATAGTACTATGGATTACAATGAAGACGAGACGGATGCTATAGTGACTAATATATAATACTCTAGTTTTTGCTAGAGTATTGTGGCCAGAATTCTGCTATCAGTAGTTATATCTTCTAGTAATAGGGGAAAAAGTATTTGTTTAGCCAGATGAATTATACTTGCAAGTAATACTGTCTTTTTGCCTTATTTCTGAGTTCTTCCTGTCTTTTTCTCTCTAGATGGTAAAAGCAATCCAGGTTCTACGTATTCATCTGCTAGAGCTAGAAAAGGTTAATGAACTCTGCAAGGATTTCTGTAGTCGTTACATTGCCTGTCTGAAAACTAAAATGAACAGTGAAACTCTACTAAGTGGAGAACCTGGAAGTCCTTATTCCCCTGTCCAATCCCAGGTACATTTCAAACTAGTTTAAATTCGCTTAAATTTCCTAGGAAATTTATGGTTGTGTTTGAATAGTATTGTAGCCATAGTGGCTCCAGGAACTGTGTGAGGCAAGGGTTTCTTAGGAGGTATCTTTTTAGTGTTTGTTTTTCTTAGTTTAGTAGCATAAAAGATGTCGCCTCAAAAAATCCTTGCCTCTAGGAAATTTACAAATACACTGTTCTTGCACTTAGTGTTCAAGTAGAATTTTTCACAGTTTACTTGATTCTTTACAATTCTGTTGTTGTTAAAATTAGCGATCTTCTTTTGTACTGCTGCAGAGTGGGCAAGTTTATTGAAATCTGCTGACACTTGAAAAAAAAACAGTAATTATTTGAATATTTTCTTTACTACTTGTCTCAGTCTAGAAACTGAAAACATAACATAATAACTTGGATTTTCTGTCCTGATGGAAGGAGATGTAGGAACAAACAAAGGGAAAAGTTATCATAATGTACATTGTATCTTTTTGGCAATGTCTCCTTTGCTTTGTCTGCCTCATTTAAAGGTGTCGGGATAGCATGGCAATGTAGATGTGTCAACTGACCATGTAAATTAGTCTGAATGTTCCAAAATGAGTAGACAAGGCTGTGTGTTGGTTTCTAGTCATAATTTTTCAGATGTATGCCTACCCCTAGTGTTTATCATCTGTGTCCACTTTGTAAAATCAGGAATAGCATATTCATGTACATGTGCCCAGCATTTGCTGTGTTGCTGAAGTATCTCATTACAATATTTTATAAAGTAATAAAGCAATCATTACTGCCTGGATTACTCTTCTGGTACTTCTGCTATTCTTTCTTGTGAACTATGATGCCCCAGTATCTAGTAGTCATATAGTCTTATATGCAAGTTACTCCAGAATCAGCGTACATCTTTAACTTTCTGCACTCTAAGTAGTTCAAAGAGCATAAAATTTACTTTAAAATCAATGCAATTATTCACATGCTTAATTAAGATTGGTGAAAGGCTAGAATCAGGGCCTAGCAGTATGATTTAAATTACATAACTATAATGTTGAGTTTAGATATGCTTAAAATAACATTTAGGAATTGTGTGTGCCTACTATGTTATTTTAAAGTCAGAAAACTTCAGAAGAAATTAAGTTGTTTCTTAATAACTTGTAATTTTATCTACCATTCTTTATTTCCCATGTCTTTGGAAACAGTTCACTTTTAGTATTGATATCCAAAATTTTCCACAAATTTCTCCAGATATTTTGCTTCTACTTTAATTATCTCATGACTAATGTTTTCAAACAGATCAGTTTTTGAAAATGGCCTCTACTGATGGTATCTATTTCTTTGAGAGCCTTTTTTTTTTTTTTTTTTTTTTTTTTGCCCCAAATTCATTGAGACTAAGATTACAAAACATACTTTTTGTTTTTAAAGAAACTAACTATTTTATTTTTCTAGCAAATTCCAAGTGCCATTGCCGGCACACTCAGTCCCCAAGGGATTATGGTGCCTGCATCAGCATTGCAGCAGGGAAATGTAACTATGGCAACTGTAGCAGGTATGACACAGTCAAGAAAATCTAACCCATTGCTCTTTATTTTAGTTTCTTTTTCAACTGCTAAAAAAAATGCACGAAGATGGGACTGTTTTATTAAAAACTCTTTGACAAGAGCTTCCCACTGAAATACCATGTCAGCTTCTGCATGCTGGTTTCGTATGCTAGTTGATGGTTTTTGCTTGATCAAGTATCATACACACAGGCCAGGTACACACATTCATTTTTGACCAGGAGAATCGCTATTCTCCTGGTATGGAGAGGCTCCCTGCTTCTTCTTCAAACCAGGTTGTCCCTGGTTTTGGGAAGAGGCACGGCAATTTGCAGGCTTCTGCCAGCTTCCCCCTTCTTCCAGTAGGAATTAAAGTCTGTACATAGCCATTTTTTTTACATACAGCATCTACTTGAGAGAGATTTCAATGCAGTGTCTTAAAGAAAACAAAACAAACCCCAAAAACAAAGTTATTTAACTTATGCATTTTCAAGAGTAGCACTTTTTCTATGTTTTTCAAAATATTGTTAGGCAAACAAAAGTCTTAATCAAAATGAATGCTGCAATAAATGACTCTTTCATTGCATTATATAGCTAGGTAACAGCACCTGGAAGTCAGTCAGTGAAACTTTGAAAACTCCTACATGTGCTGCTGTGGTCAGGCGGCAGGCAGAGTGATTGCATTTCAGTTTGACTACATTTATCTTTTCACAAACATTTATACATATACCTGAATGAGCTTGCTCAGATACTGGAAGGAAAATAGCTTGCGCTAGTGCAACACTCCGCCTCTGCCAATTTACCCAGATGCTCAGTGGCTAATTAATGCTGAGCTAACATGGCTGCACTGGCATATTGGTTCTTGTGCCTAAGCTAGATGGAGCAGGAGCGTCTGGTCTGGTATTTTGAAAATGTGGCCAAAATGGAGCCATATTTGATACAGATTTCATGAATGGTAAAAAGCTTTAAAATATTGAAGAGTTCTATTCAATGGAAAAGTTGTAATAAAATAACAGGCTTAATATCAGCTATTTAGATAATGCACTTCCACTTCATAGTTTCATAGTTGGTAGGGTCAGAAGGAACCTGAGCAGATCATCAAGTCCAACCCCCTGCCATGGCAGGAAAGAGTACTGGGGTCAAACGACCCTGTCAAGGTGTTCATCACTTATCAGCTGTAAAGTATTTATTTGCAGTGCCTTTGTCCATCTTTAAAGCAGATATGATAACAGAATAATTGTTTATAATGAATTGCATTCTACAAAGACCACAACAATCTTATTCACTTAAGCAGTCTCAGTACTTAAATGCACGTGCTTGATGTTTTGTCTGCTATATAGATATGAATATAAACAAAGTCTGATCATAATTTTCTTTTTTCAAAGGGGGCACAGTGTATCAGCCAGTCACAGTGGTTACTCCACAAGGTCAAGTAGTGACACAAGCACTGTCACCTGGGACAATTCGGATCCAGAATTCCCAGGTTTGTTTCAGGGTCTTCAATAAAGTTTTGTAGATTAAAAAAAAGTTTTAAATAGTAAAATATTAAGAGTGATAAATTGCCAGAAGGAACCTTGCATAAAATTAGCAGTTTTCTGCAATTAAAGTAAATGCTGATGCAAAGATTCTTGCCTTTGTTGCCAGGCACGAAATCCCAAAGATCTGCAAAAATCTCCCTTGATGTAATAAAAGCACTGTAGGCCCTGACTATCAGTGTCTTTCTGGTGATGGCAGAGTACTTGTATAGAAGAAAAGCAAGTCTACTGACTAAACGTTAAGCATTTTTTTTAATTACCATTTTTTTCTAGCTGTTGAAATAGATTTATGGTAGGATGTCCTGCCGCTTTTACATTATCATTCAATATTACTGGTATCAGAAATTTCAGTTTTTACCAAAAAGGCAGCTACCACCAGAAATTTAGAATTCTGTTTTATGTGTTTCAGAATTTATACATGTTGGGAGGTGTTTCACTATTCAGCTATTCAACCTTCAAAACACTGTGCTGAACTAAATGGGTGATGACCATGTAGTGTGTGTTGTATTGAATTAAAAAAGATAAAAGTAAGCCTGTCCTTACTGGGAAGCCACTTAAAGTTTATAATAGGGCAGTGCTATGACACTTGCATTACAGGAAAGGGAATCATGATAAGAAGTAGATGATCCAAATCAACACAACATCAGGATAGTGGTACATGAATCAGAAAGTGGTATAAATCAAATCTTCCAAGGTGGGAGGAGAATTAAAGGTGGATTAATTTACTAAATATGTCAACAGGAAGATTGTTTTTTACAGTGTAAAGTTGAATGACTATTACTGACTTATTACATTATTAAAGTATGTTTAGAGTAGACTTGTCCTCTGATGTTTATAATAGTATATACTTGGTCAAGTTCTGCTGGCAGAAATGCACACTTCTGAATTAATAAGGATTGCATGTGCATACCTATGAAAGATAAATTAGTTTCATAGACTGGAACCTTAAACTTTGAACTTAATAGTGTGCATATGAATTTTCCCATTCAAATGTTTAGCAAATTAATCTACCTTAGCATCTCCTTATCCTTTGGAAAAATCTGATTTCTGGGAGACTGGAATCTTTGGAGGGAAAATTCTCACACTTCTGGGAGAAAACGTGAAAACAGTAGGAAATATACCTAGCATATGGATACAATTCTTTGCTTACATGCATGCGCCTTTTTTGAGTTCCGCTGTAGTGGTCTACTTCATCCATAGGTAGAGTTTGGGACTTCATTCCAATTTTACTTGTGAGGCATCAGATAGACCATTGAAATTCCTACTTTCAGTATTCCACTGCTTTCTGAGAAAAAAAGAATTCCTCTCTGGATGCATATTGAAAATATCACTAGTAATCCTCTGTACAGAATTGCTTGGAACTTAAAAAAAGAAAAAATATATTTGTTATTACTTCTGAAAGTACATTTGGAGGTGAGGGGAAAAATCATTTGATATTTGACACTTAGCTCAAAAAAGACCTTTTTAAAATAGATTTGCATCTCTCCTGCTTTGTTTCTTGAAGATAAACAAGGACTCTGTTTAAAAACAGTGGATTTAGAAAGTTATACCATGGTTGTCAAATGCAAACTATATACTTTTTCCTACTAGCTTGGTCTAAATGTTGAAGAGTATCCTTTCTGATGTCTATCAATGCACTTCTTTAATGGGGAAACATATAGGTATATCAATGTAAAATGCAGTAACTCTGCTAGGAGCAGAGGCTTGGTACCTGGCATCCCAGCCTCCCAAGGGACTGCTTAACCATGAGGCTGTATATTCATGCTCTCTTTTCCCACTTTCTCTTCTTGTTCCCATGCAGCTTGCATTTCTTTATGTCCAATGTTTTAGCTTCAAGAGGAGGGAGGAGAATGCCCCATTTGGAGCCTAGCATCTAGACACATTGTTAGGGCACTCCTCTAGGAGATGTGAGTTTTAAGTTTCTACACCTCTGGGTAGAGGAGGACCTGTAACATTTCCTACTTCCTGGATTAGTGGTCTGGCCAATATTATATAAAAGGCAGATGTCCTTAATACTGGTCACATTTTAGAAATCGGGCCATTGCTAATGCATTTTGTGATGGGTCTGATTTAGTGTATGTTTAACATACTCAAAAAGTGCCTACTAGATTAGGGTCTGCAGGGGTCTGATGTGTACTCTACCCAGTTTCTGGCCCCCTACAGGGTTTAGCAAGGTTGGGACATTCTGGGTATACCCAAAACAGAATTGCAGGTGCCCAGGGAACTTTCATGCTGAACTGGGAGGTGCTTATTTAGTTTTTGCTCCCAGGGCTAGATCATTGCTCAGTGGGAGTGGTTTGGACCACAAAATTAGACTGCAACTTGTATAGTCTGCCTAGCTGAATCTGTCATAAGTCTTTTAAGTGACTAAATCCCTGTTAAATATGTAGAACATGATTCTTCCCCTCTGGCTCCCACACTTAGTGTCTTCTGTGCTCAGTGGTTATAAAATAAATCAGTGTAGCATTTTGCATTTGGTGTCCATTATGTGTTAATTGATGCACAAGGTGACTACCAATTGAGAATCAGATCCTTGGTGTGCTGCTTGTAAAAGACTATGCTCCTGGTCCCACTTGTTAGGATGATTTTTATCTAAATGAAGAAGAAAGGGGGCAATTGGTAGCTGTGATGTGCTATGTATGTCTTCACAATAATTACTGTATTTCTTAGAGAGGGGGTCTAGAAAATGCTAAAATTATAGAAACCTGATTCCCCCTAACCCAGCATATGGATCTCTCTAGGATAATACTGCAAGAGAACTACCAGCACGACCTCTACAGGTAAATGAAGTACCATTTTAGACACTGATTATAAAGCTAACTTTTTCGTTCCTTCTGTAAGTTATACATTTTTTCACATAAAAACATTTTTGTGAAATATCTTTATTAATATAGTAAGTTCCTACCTTTAATTTTCTCTATTTCTTTTAAATTATTTATGTAGCTTCAGTTTCAGTTAAACCAAGATCTAAACATCTTGCATCAAGATGATGGCTCATCAAAAAACAAAAGAGGGGTTCTTCCAAAGCATGCTACAAATGTGATGAGATCATGGCTTTTTCAGCACATTGGGGTAAGGACTAAGCATGATCAACAGTTAAAAGTTTTGACAAAGTCTTTTGATGTCTATTTTGATTTGCATCATCAAGAAGGCATATTTTCTCGTGCATTATATGATCCTAATTCCACTTCCATTGGATCAGAACCTAATCCTGGAGAGATTTAATATTTGAACTCTATGGTCTTATTAGAAGTTTGAGGGGGTGTTGGTAGAATTCCCCTTTATTTTAGTGAGCTAAAGATTTACTGCCATGTTTCCCCGGTCTGTGGCCCAATGAAGAACAGTTATACATAAATTCTATATAGAGGGAAATTGTAGATTGTATGCTTGTATTTATTTCCATTCCATCAAACCTTTCAGCAGTCTGTACATGCCACCTGCTCATGGTAACACAAGGATATCATATATGAACTGGAAAGGAAAAATAAGTGGTGGTGGTTGCTGTGGTGGTTATTCCATTAGAAATTCATGGAATATTTTCTGATTTATTTGATTTTACAACAGATAAATAATACAAGAAAATCACACATACATTTCTTATGTTATACTCTTCCCTTACACTGTTTAATTCATAGTAGTTTTATTTAACCACAAACAGCTTGTCAGTACTCTCATATGATGCTACCTCTAGACAGTGTAACTAATCAGATCTTATCACATGCTGTATTGTCCAAGGATCACGCTGTCTAACAAGGACTCTGGCAGCCTTGAGAAGCATTTTTTTTCCTGAATTTGACACGGCCAATTAAATGGTAGCATATGCACTTTATAAGGGTATAATGTTTTGTAAAGCTTTATTAAATGATGTTATCAGGAAAAGTGTGTGGCTTAATGAATCACATGGTTTTTAGATTCTACTAGTTTTTAAATTGGAAATAATGGAGCTTTTATTTTTTCTTCTAATGAAAGAAAGAAGCAAAGAAGAAATATTTACGTTTCTTTTTCTGTTCATAGCATCCATATCCAACAGAAGATGAAAAAAAACAGATTGCAGCACAGACAAATCTGACACTACTCCAGGTTAACAATTGGTAAGAACCAGACCTTTGACATAATATTTATTATTGAGGGATGACTCTGAAAAAGAATCTGAGTTGAATCTGAGTTTAGTTAAGTAATTTCTTAACTAAACTTTGGGTAGTTTTAATTGTAATAGCACTTTGCATCTTGACAGCAGTGGTGGCCATTCTTTTTGTCAGACGTGCCACAAATTTAGTCAGCATGCAACAAGTTCAGCCCTGTCCTCTTCCTAATCTGCCACTGATCCCTGTCCCCTACCTGATCTGTCACTCTGCCCACTGGCCAACCTGCCACTCTACTTCCCACCTCCTCCCCAGTCTGCCACATGCCAAACACACTGGCTTTCTCTGCTACTCCTGGTACATGTGCCACTCTTTTGTCCAAGGTGGTCAGCCAATTTCACTTCCTGTCACTCCTGAGACATATGGAATAGTTTTATGACTGTTTTGTAAGTCAAGGAATCTAGGATTAGATAAATTTAATGATGTGTCTAAAAGTCTTTGGCATATCTGGCAATAGAACACCGTTGTCTTTACTCTAACACCTGTGCTCAGGAACAAGACAATTATTCCTTATTGCTGTCATGCCAGCTACAGTGAGATTAATCACTGATGACTGATCAGACTTAGTAGAAAAATGGGAAGGATTCTTGGACTGAAAGTAGAAGGCTGAAGAAAACAGGAGGGGAACAGAGAGAGCTATGGAATTGGGAAAGGGCTGAAGAATCTATTTGGTAGGGACTCTTAACAAGTGAGTGGGTTGATTGGCTCAAGAACCAAACATGGGAGGCTCAAGAGCCGAACATTGGAGGCTTAGTGAGCCCATCAGTTCCATGGGGGCTTGGAAAATCACTTTAGAGCCACTGAGTAGGAAAGTAAAGCAGAAGACCCAAGTAGGAACCATGGCTACTGGAGAAACCCTAATGACTTGTTTAGGGCATGCTGTGGTAACTTTATATTCCAGTGGGCAGATCTTGGAATATGCACCTTTCCTAGTGGCTAGAAGAAGCAGTGTATTAGCCAATAGTAAAGGGGAGGGAGGAAAGTTCAGCTGCCAGCAAGAGAAAAGCAGAAGGGTGCTTCCTAAGTTTACTTAGTAAAATCAAAGGGTTTGGCGTTCTAGTTTAGCAGTTAAAGAAGTTCTGGTACACCTCTATAATGGAGTGTCAGACCAGAGTATTAAGGAACAATGACATTTTGGATCTTATATTTTTCTCTTTTTTTTTTTTTTTTTTTACCATTGCACTCTTAATTAAGAGGGCTTAAAGCTGCGTGTGATATTTCATTGCCAACTTGGAATCTTTTGGCAAAATGTGATCTTCTTTATTACTTTTGGTTTTTTAGGTTTATCAATGCTAGAAGGCGAATTCTTCAGCCAATGCTGGATTCCAGTTGTTCGGAAACTCCAAAAACAAAGAAAAAAACAGCTCAAAACAGACCAGTTCAGAGATTCTGGCCTGACTCCATTGCCTCAGGAGTTGCTCAGCAGCAGTCTAATGAACTTACAATGTCAGATGGTAAGGAGTATTGGCCCAAACTTAAATAGAAAAGCTAATTCTGGATAAAATGCCTTAATTACGTAGAACTGAAGTGGCTTTGTTATATTTTAGATTTCCAGAAGTAGCTGAATTGCTATGCCTTACAGTATGGAAAAAATGAACAGAAGTATCTCTAAATGCTTGGGGGGGTTATTTCTGGTTGTGTTTTTTTTTGTTTGGGGGGATGAAATGTATAGAAAAATGCTAAAAGTCTTGTTCAGGATTTTCAAAGTAAATAACTCAAAAGTTAGGAAATGCTAGAATCAAAATTGTCTATGCAACTCTAATTTTTCCGACCTGTGCATTACAATAGTGTTTTGTTACTTTGATCGCACACTGTATTTCCCAGAGTGGCAGAACTAGAACTGTAACTCAAGGCTTCCTGATTCCCTGACCATCTACTCATTCCTGCAGTATTTCCTGAGGTGCTAAGCAATCGTGGTTCTGCAAATCAAGCTGCAAGTGATTTAGGGTGGGTACTGAAAAAATACTAGAACCTGTGAATTTTTCGGTTAAATGGTCAGTACAGAAACTCTGTGGCCAAGAAGGAAATAGACCTGTTTTTCCTTACAGCGCTTTAACCATAAGGCAGTCCTTTCTCTTTCTACAGTCAAGTTGTTTCGCTTACTGCATAATTGCTGATTCTTCAAGGGCTTGACCTAACACCTGTTGAAGTCAATAGCACTTTTTCTGCTGACTTTAGTGGGAGGTAGGAAAGACGGATTAATCGAGAAAACAAATTACTCCATTTAGATAATCCTGAATTATTTCCTGAGCACCTTCCTTCCTGCACAATTAATAAGGTTGGGATTCTGTGGAAAAAGTATTACACGATAACGTAATTGAAGAAAAAACAATGGGGATGAATTAAGGTTTTAGGGCAACCTTTATTCTGGCATTTCCTGATTTTTGAGTACTTGATTTTACAACTGTAATTTCCTATGCCTTCTCTTTTAAAGGAAAAATGAATTCTGTTATGCATGACCATTAACCCTAAATTATTATTTTAGCCTTGTTCTTATTATGCTAATAGTTTGTTTTTGTTTTGTCTCTAGGAGCAGTTGTAACAATTACAGCTCCCGTCAACATGAATGTAGACAGTCTTCAGTCCCTGTCATCTGATGGTGCTACTTTGGCTGTTCAGCAAGTTATGATGGCAGGGCAAAGTGAGGATGAATCTGTGGACAGCGGTGAAGATGATGGAACAGACCTCTCAACAACAAACATCAGTGGGCTGGTCTTGGATAACAGCGATTCTCTGCAGTAGGAAGCAAGAGAATGTGACAGAATATTTAGGAAAAAGAATGGACTGACTGACTGTTTTTCTAGTTTGCACAGCAAACATTTTACACAAGTTTTATTTCTAATATGTTTTATATGTAGATATAGAAGGGTGCACTTTTTTGTATTTCATAGTAAGCTGAAAGAGTGGGGCAGCGCTTTCTTTCAAATGTGGTTTTTGTTTTTTTTTTCCATTTCTTTTGGCTTTTTATTTCAGAAAATGAAATCTACTAAAGTAATGAACCACATAAACACCCCTTTCTTCTCTTAGATTAATTGAAAGTGCTGTAATTTTTAAAGAATTATGCAGTTTCAATTAGTGTTGTTGCTTAATACAGCTCTTGGTGGGCTAATGATGTAAATTTTAAAGCATGTGACACTAGTGCGTGGAACTTGGTCATTGAGTTAGACACACATATTTGAAAGATGCTTCTGCACCTTAAAAACTGCCAGTCTGAGGTGGGCAACAACACGTACACACGAACGCAAAGAAAATGGAGAAGTGTGATTCAATAGCGAATGTATGGCAATTTAAATAAGTTTAGTTTCTCTCATAGTCAGTGAGCCTGTTTATCATTTGGTATAAAAACTCCTATTTTTACCTTATCGGGATTATTGGATAAAAAAAATATTTTTATAAATTCATTAAGAATTGGGATGATGACTGTATTGAGCATGAGAGAAATTTCCAGAGGGGTAAAATAAAAGTTTAGTATTCCTATTTGGAAGGTTCTGAAAACTGACCAAATTTAATAAACATACATAATGCTAGTGTTCTATGGTTCTCTGCTATCCCACAGTGGTATAGTATATTTGATAATAGCATAAGAGGGGCCCACTGTTTGATGGGATTTTGATATAGTCAAACTCTGATTTATATTATGTGTAAACTAATGCTCAAATTACATTTAACTCTGTATCTAAACTTGTATCTGAGGATATTTGCTAAATAGATATTCAGGTAAGTAAGTACAAATACCCACAATATTTCAAATAGTCATTAGAGAAATTTAACAGTTTACAGTTTTTCACTCTGATTTTGAAACATGAAATGTTGACTTATGCAGTGACTGATTTTTTCCACTTCTGCTATGTCACTGCATTTGAAAAACATTTTACCCTGTATACAAAAGAAAAAAACATATAATTTATAGATTATATAAAGGTCTTTTCAAATCTGAAGGTTACAAGAATATAAAACAGGCTTCTTAGATTATGAAAACCTTCTCTGTCATTGTCAAATTTATTAGAACCAGTGATAAAAACAGATGTATTTGTGATAATGGTTAATTTCAGTTTATTTACAGACTTGGAGTTTTGTATGGTTATTCATACATACCTATTGACACTTGACATTGGAAGTTTGTATTGCCCATTTTTAAATACAAATAACAGCAGATCATGGGAGTCTTGTGGCATGATAGAAGTGCTCTTCTATAAGTGCATTTATTGTACCTGGGTTTTGTAGCAAAGCCAGAAAGCTGTTTTCTGAATTAGAACGCGGCTAGCTTTATCTCCCACAGGACTGTAAGGAAAAGTGCTAGCTTTGAATCATATAGGGTCTGACTGAGCAAAGGACTTAAGTGCATAATTTCATTTGCCTGCCTAAAGCCATTCATGTTTCACCTAACATTCAGGTATGTGCTTCAGCTTAACTTTAAACACATGCTTAAATCCATTGTTGAATCAGGGCCTTAAATGCTGTCTTACTGGTCAGTTTACAGGCAGTGTGCACAGAGACCTGAAAAGGAGATGCCAAAAATTGTTGTGTGTACATAGAAGAAAACATATTTTTCCAATTTTTTGAATTGGCATCAGACTTTACTCAGCGTTGGCATAAGCAAATGACTTTCCTGTAGCAGTACTCACTTCCACCTATGATGAATTTGGCCTGTTGCCTCAGCTGCAGTGACAAGGGACTCTGAAATTTAAAGAAAATGCTAAAAATGTATCATGAAAAATTAAATTATGAAAACTGATATAACATAACTGATCTAAGAGATAGTGTCAAGTCAAGTTTGACACACAAATTTAAAAGGCAGAATCAACTTTAAGTCAGACATCGCTAAAAAAGGTTCTACCTATGACTGTTACAAAGGGCACCTGAGATGACTAAAACTGAGACAATGAAAGAAAATATTTCTTCTCTCTTTCTTTACTCCATCTGCTTTTTGCTTCTGTCAGCACTTTGTATTTTCATTGTTTCCATTGCCTAGTAATTTTTTCCATTTGATTTGTGTGGGTTTCCCACACAACAATAGGTAAATGGGGCAACATTTTAGGGCTTGATTCAGCAACCGTTGCTCACATTTAATAGCATGTTAACCCTCCAGTGCTGCAAGCACTTATGCAGATGAGCAAATGTGAATAAGGCTGGCAGAATCAAGCCCTCAAAAGAGAGAGGGAGAAGGGGGGAGAGAGAGAGAGAATATAATTGTTTATTACAAAACATTGGCAAGGGGTTCCTAGAGAAGGGGACTCACTAGTTGAAAGCAACTATATTTCAAGCAGATGATGTCCTCTTTGATTTCATGAGAGGAAGGTTTTAACAAAGCCTTACGCAATTAAATTATTTTTCATGGATTTTTTTCTTCATTCCAATATAGTTTTTATTCTCTTGTGGAATAATGACAGATAACATTCAGTGAAATGTGAAGTTGATTAGAAAGTTATCATAGAGAAAGAAAATGGACTAATCAATTTTTATTACAAAATCCAAAAGAATTGTCAAAAGTAGACATCAGAATGAAACAAATTATATTCATAAAGTTATTGTAGTTGTAATAATCAAAGGTATTGCTTAAGAAATAGAATTTAAACCTTTTCCCATTGAAATCATTTTGAAGTTTGCAATTAATTTGAATAGACTGAGGACTGAGTCCATGAAAGGACTTTTGTCCTTTCCATGAGTAAAAGAAAGTGGTGAGATTTTTTTCCATTTTTAAACAGGAAAAGAATTCACGAAAGCACAGCTGTTTAGGAAGGGTACTTGAGCAATGCAAGGGCTTAGCACATAAACATCTATTTAACTTCTTCCCAAATGAGAGTCATAGTCATGCTGTAATAAAAAGACAAGCTAGTTTTAAAAGTCATGTGCTTAAAAGCAGCCAGCATGCAATTGTGAATAGTTTGAAAATATTTGAAAACTGTAGAAATCCTATTCGTTACCTCAAAGTAAATTAACTCAGTTAAAACTTTTTCAGGAAGCCCATGTTTTAAAAAAAATAGACCTTTTAAGAGTCATTTTTTCTAAGTTATCATGGTATAATATAAAACTTTCTGAATGAATAAGCAATAGCCCTCATTATCAAATTATCAAATCTGGCTACTAGGTCAAAGTGCAGCCTTTAATGTAGGACTATGTGAGCATACAGGTTTGCAGGCCTTTCTGTGGGTGTGGGCTCCTGCCCTGAAGGTTTTTATGTAAAAGAAAACCACTACTTACTACTCCCTAACCTAACAGGAAAGTGAAACATATTCAGGTGTCTGACTTCATTAACTTTATCAGTGAAAGGGATAAACCAAATCTTTCCAAGGACTTTATGAACCTGCAGTGTTTAAAAAGACATTTTGAAAATTGTGCAAAATTTAAAACAGATGCACTTTGTTGGAATGAGGTTAATTAAAGGTATTAATTATTTGATTTCTGAAACCACTTCTCCTTGGAAACGATGATTAATCATTCTGTCTATGCAAGATGAAAGTCATTTGTAGGTGCTCAGTCATTTGATTTGTGACTCGGTCATTTTTAGGTGCTCTGTTTCTGTTGTATTTTGAACCTCTTATTTTGATGAATCTTACCTACACATTTAACTTAAATTCAGTTGAATTTTAAGGCTAACTACACAAAAAATAATTAAGAAAACATATTGGAAACAAAAGTAACCTTCTTCCCCCTCGTGAAAATCTCACATGTTAACATGGTTCTCAATAGTGCAGTTTTTAAATTTCTAAACCATTCTCCCTTCTGCCATGTTAAATGTAATGTATCCAGACTGGAAATTCCTCCTTCAAAAAAACAAAGCTAGCCAAGAAAAAATAATGAGTCTGCAAGTTTAGCTGCTGTGTTCAAAAGAAAGCAAAACCTAAACCTGTATTATTTATAAATTGAGTATATAGCTTGAAAGATCCTCCTGGATTCACTTTGCTCTTTATTGAATTTTGTTTTTTCAGTATAGATGGAATAAAAAAGGCTGGCTTTGCTGAACCCAAATCAGATTTTCTGGGCTTGCTAAAACCATTTTTCTTCTTCTTCTTCTTCTTATTTTAATCATAAAAATAGTTTACTTTATCACCAAGCATGAAATATAGTGAAAGATGGCAGAAGTATGCAGCTAAGTGGTCACCCTGTGTGTCACCTGGACGTATAAACATATGTTCCCTTCTGTGATTTAATTCTTTAGGACTTGCTGACTGATCCTACCGTCCTTTGAGGGAAAGCACTCCGTTGTTCTTACAGAAGCAAACTTGCTGATCTTGTAACACTGTCAAGATATCTACCCAGTGTTATTGCAGTCCTATGTTTTTAGATAGTAACAGAAGTGATCTATCAATTATCCTTTGTTCTATCAACATTTGGTCTACAATACTGACAATCTTTAAAATGTGAACCTTGTAACCTTGGTTTTTCCTGGATTGCTGTCTTGTGAGGGATTTTGTGAAGCAACTGATCTATCAAAGGAAAAAGATTCATAATCAAAATGTGCTTCATAGATGGTGACATTTTTTCTGATCTGAAAAAGCACGTTGTCTTATCTTTTAAAAGCAAAGCATTGCTTTAATTAGTGTTAGCAGTATAGTTTAGTTTAAACTCATACATATTTTCAGGTGTCTTAAACGTAGCTGAGAAATTTCATTTCAAACTAGTTACCTAAGATTTCTAGCCAAAAACAATTTTGGCTGTTTGTTTGTTTGTTTACACATATGCAAAAAATGTTTACTAGTTCTTAATGGTTTGGAGGTTTTTATGTTTTTGGAATGCAGAAGCAGCTTTGAAAGCAAGACTTAAGCAGGTAAATAATCCATGTGTGTGATTTGTTTTTGTTGTTTTTAAAATTGTTAATTAAAATGGCATGGACTTCGAACTTTCAAAAATGGCTTCCAAGCATGTATGGTAACAACTTTTTCAAAACCATTCAAATGGATTTTTCCTGTTCAATGCAGTACAAGTTCCATGTGCCAACTTTTTTCTTTTTATCAGGTAGACTGTAAAGGATTTCCAGATCTACCATGTGGTATTAGATTAGAGAATTTCCCTTTAAAAGGTGAATAAGTTTCTTACGTGATGCCCGTAACTTTTCTTCTACAGTCATTACTCTGTTGGATATGTAATTACAAGTTGAGAATTACTTTTTTTCAAGGAAAAGAGGGCTTTTGTGATTTACTTCATAGCTCCATTATGCATCTCTGATACAAAAGTTTTGGATCTCAGTACAGAGGATAGCTACATCCTATAAATAGGTTTCTTAAAGGGTTAATCTATGCTTAATTGATCTCCTAGACATGAGCAATATGCATTATAGATGCATCAATATTTTTCATTTATTTATTATGTTTAAGTGTGATATTAAAAACACATTCAAAGCTCTGAGTTCTCTGCCAATAATTAAACTTAGAATTATTACCTGCTAATAAAATTGCAAATAAATAAATGAAGTCCCCCCAATAGCAATTTATGTAACAATTTCACTCAGGCGGCAGACAACATCAATTTAAAAAAAAAAATGTCTAGAAAAGGCCCTTCTCCTGAAATTATACCCAAGAGCATGCACATACATCCTCATTCTTCCTCCTTGTTGTCCTACCCTTTCCTCTTCCCCCTCAAAAAAACAAACCAAAATGACAAAAAACAACTATCAAACAAATGGCTTCATTATAAGTAATTATAGGTGGCTGAGAGCCATGGTTATAAAGGAGCTATTGCTCTATTTGGCTCTAAGTATGAACCACATATAAAACTACCTAGTAAACCTTTTTAACTCTCTTATAATCTATACATATACTCTTTCTTATAAAGCATGAGTAATATTTTAAACTAACATTAGAAAAGGAAATTTAGATGCACAAAACATTTCTAAGATAAGATTCAAGCAGACACAAAACTCTTAAGTGTTCTACCAGATGTTTAGTCTGTCACCCATTCACCAGTGCCTAGGGTATTGTATGACACTCAAGTACCCCGTGCTGCATTACTTGCATACTCAGAATTCCTAGTAAAGTCCATAAAAGTTTCGAATATGCCAAGAATGCAGTAAAATCAACTTTCAAGAGACCCCTGCAAAATCTAGAACCAATAGGATGGCATTGGGCCAGATTTAGCTAGCTCTACTGATGCAAAAAAGGCATAATCCAAAACCCATTGAAGCCAGTGGAAGTACTTCCATTGACTTCAAAGACTTTGGATCTGGCCTAATTGTTCCCTTGACCTCTGTGAGGTCACCTAAAGCACAGAAAATAAGACCCAGGAAGTGATTTCCAATCTTATTTTCTCAGTACACTGCTTTTTCTGTCGGACCCTTCATATTGTGTGATATATTAAAATAAAAAAGAAAGGTTACTAGAATGGAGTTGAAAGAAGATATTTGTTGTAATCCACCCATCTTTATGCTTTGAGGGGTTTTTTTAAGTTATGTGTAAAGTGTACAGATGATACAGATGGACTCCTGAAGCAATTGGTGATTTGTTTATGTACTACTAAACCTGCAAAAGAAAATGAGGAATACAAGCTGACAAGATGCTGCTTTTTCTTTTAATGTTTATCAGTTATATATACTTCTGATGAGGAATACAGTTCTATTACAAATTTCACCTGCTCTTGCAGTTCTTAGCCTCTGTTAATTCCATTGTAGGTTGACGTGGGTAAAGACAGCAGAATTGAGCCCTCTATGCATGTGATCACATAGCTTGCAAAATCAGGAACTACACGTGTACAAGATGTGGCTGTGCAAGACACCTGAAGATATCTTTCTGCTTGGGTGAGACCCACGTTGAGCCCATGTGGAAACATTAGATACTGCTTTTCTTTGATTTTTTTTTTTTTTTTTTTTTTTAGTAGGTCAAACTATACATGTCAACTATACATGATTTCTTGATACGTGGTAGGATTGAAAAAATGTTTTGCACTGTTGATTTTCGTTAACTTTTTTAGTTTAGTACTATGGTCAAGCTACATCCGAGACCTAACAAAAATCAACACTTTAGATCAAATAGCATTCTTTAGATAACTCCGAAAAATCCTCAAGTTGTACAGAAGTCAGATATTTGTTAGATTATAAATGCAATAACTGTTTTTTCTCTGTCAAATAGTGCTGAAAAGGGTACTCGTGACTCATTTTTTAAGGTAGTATACTTTATACTGCAGCAAAATTACCATAAGGATTTAAACTGCTTGTATATGCGGCTTCCCTCCACACACCTCTCCTCTTGGAAGGACATAATAATGCTCCTTGATTACACAGCTGGGGATTTCTTATGCATTTTTGAGACTGTTATCAATTCTGAAGACTTTTTTTATTATGCCTCTGCATACCACTGTAGGATTTGGAACATGAAACATTTGAAACCATCAAGCCCAAGTTGTTTATAATCAACAATTTTGAATATTAATTGTGGCTTATTTTAATTCAGTATCAGAAAGATTAGTGGAAAATGAAGCATTTGTTAGCTGAAGATGCACAATTTTAAAATTAGTTCACTTGAAAACTAAAATAATGTGTATATAGTTTCCCAAAGTGAATGTACAACATTTTTGTAATGTATATGCTGTTTTCTAATGTTTTAGGTTGTGTTTGTGCTAGTATCAGGTATTAGGCACAAAATATGCATATTTTAATACTTATTTTGCATAACAAAATATGCACTGCTTAGGG
>NW_005842588.1:29581-50139 GCF_000455745.1 Alligator sinensis
ATTTATTAAATCGTACAAAGCCTAATCTGGTGGATTTTATTAAATTTATATGCATAGTAAATGACTAGATGAATACATTGCAATTTTGAACTTTCAGAAATGGGAAAATATGTAATTTACCAGCAGATTTCAGTATTGAGTGGTAGCCCTGAAATTTGTGACCAGTAAATCTGTCGTCTCCAGCTGCTCCTATAACACTGATTTGATATCTAACCCCTAAACTTAACTATTATTAGAGGGCTACAAATATATTCTAAATTGCAATTCTGAATGTTGACTTATTTTTCTAAATTTTTTTAAATAAAAAGGAACCATGTGCCATTTGTACTATATATAGATAATATGTAGCAGATAATTGGGATTTTTCTACTTTTGAGCACAAACATTATTTTAACTTCCTTTCATTTATTCCTTTCATTTCAATTAACTTGAAATATTTTTGTGTTATACCAGTTAATATTAAACCAAATGGATATCAAAATAACAAGATCCCATTTTAAAAATCTACTTTAAATTGGTGTTTGATATAGGTTGGTATTATGCTCACCCTATTTCTCTTTTTATGTGGACCCGTATCTACAGATTTTTTTATCATTGTATAATGTACACTTGTAGACATAATACATCTCTACCATGTCAACTGGTTTTAGCCATTGGACTGGAGCAGTTATTGTTAAATGAAGCTCTTTTTTTTAACCCATACATTATTCCATAATAAACATTTTTGAGAGAGAAAAATGTAAAACTTCCAGGCTTTCAAGAAAGTTTAAGGTGCAAAAGGATTTTTGGAAATGTACTGAGTACCCACTAAAACATTTGCACTGCTTAGTTCAATCGCTGTAGAAAATACTGGCCTGAAATAAATAAGCATAGACACAACTGCAAGAAATACTGTGTAGACAAGTACATAGTTAAACTAGACAACGTTAAGGAGTAAAGGACAATACTATTGCAACTAGAAATACTAGTTGTGCTGAGAATGTTACTTTGTTCACTTGTTTAGAGAGAAAAAGGATTCTGACATGAAGCTTTATTATGAAGTCTGAGATGCTTATACCAAAACTTCCCATAATATGGTAATGCAGTTGATTAGAGAATCTAATGGGATCTGGCTAATTAAAACACAGTAAAATCTAAGGAGAATGCCAGGCAGAGTCAACAGGAACAAACTATCCAAGTTACCCTAACATGAGAAATAGTCCAATAATGTGCTGGCCGTACCCACAGAAATGTGTTCTAAAACACGGTAACACTGCCTGTTTGCAAAAGGAGAAAATAAGGATTTGTTTGCACAGATGCTTGGAGAAAGGATGTTCATTGTTCTCATGCAAATATATTGGTATTTGTACAAAGGATATTCATGCAAAAACATGATAATGAATTATTTGCTAGTTGTCAGTTGTGCTTGCTATTTAAAATGTTATCACACAGCCAAGGGGGCAGAAATGAGACTGTGACAAAGAACCTTTTGCCCAGCGAAGAGGGGATATTCAAAGATGAAGTTACTTTGTCAGCTGAAGTTTGTAGAATGCATTAGTGAATACCACCAAATTATGAATCTATTTGCAAATGATTCTGATTTCCTTAATCTACAAACAAGAAAGAGGCCTACATGAATTGGTTAACATATTCAATAACTAACATCCTGTACATTATTTCAAGTTCCATTTGTATAATTTTCAAAACCTGCCTAGCATGTGATTAAAACCTTTCATGCATTGATGTTTCTACTGTTTCTGGCAATTAGCACTAACAGTGGTGGCAGCCTGAGAATCTTTGGTTGTTGTAGTGGACGGCCTTGGTACCGCGCTCCTTGCTCTAGAAAGGATCAGACCTGTTTTGGGAATTGCCTTGTCCTCTCTAGAGTCTTGCCTAAAAGAAAGAGATAAACCTCAATACTGCTGAGAGCCACGGGCAGATCCAGAGGGGTGCAGCAGTGTGACTGCATCTGCTTTTGGCTGCAGTGGTGTGACTGCATCTGCTTTTGGCTGTGCCATGCATGCACAGCGCATGAGCTTACCAGCTGATCAGCGCAACCAGTGGCTGAAGCCACTGCAGGGGAAAAGAGGGAACAAGATGATAACACTTACCCCCCTAATGTGAAGCTGTGTAAAAGCAGGGGCTCCAGCTGGAGCTCACACTGATCAGTTGGTGAACTAGATGTCACTGTGCCTGCAGAGCACTGGCTGGGGTCTACGCTGATAGGCAGCAACCTCAGGACTTGCTGTGTGAGAGCAGTGCAGACAATGTTGTGTGGCCACAGCCTTTTTTCCACCCTGGATCCCCTGCTGCTGAGAGCTGAGACATTTTTGCCTTCAATTCAAATGCAAAGAAACTAGGTGGGAAGGGAACTGTGAGAGCAAAAGTGGAAATTGCTATTCCTTCTTCCTGAGATGTGCATGGGCAAACACCTGAAGCTTGGCCCCTCACCCAACCTGTGAATGGACTCCCTTTAGTTAGGATTGTGCTTAGCTGAGTTAGGACACACAAGATGATACATTTATGCTATGCGTACACCTTTACACCCTGCTAAATGGGGTCAAACCTGATTCAGTGTTTTGTATTTTATGTTCTACTTGGCTAGCTTGCAATGAGGAGAGAAGCCTCCCCCACTTAACAGTGAAAATACCCTTTAGCTCAAATGAGGCATCTATACAGCTATATTTATCTGCCTCATACAACTGACGAGTAACTGGAGTATTGCCCATGTAATGTCCTGGCACTGCATGTTGGTAATGGGGGCAGGCTCTGGCCTCCTCGGTGCAAGTGGGAAGGGACTCTGGTCTGCAGTGCAGAAGGTGATTTGAAACCAGGTGGATGACCACCTCCTAGTATAGCTGCTCCACCCTCCTCAGAGGGTGTACTGAGGTGTCAGAGGTGATGTGCAACTTCAAGAGAGATTTGACTGGAGTCAGTCAGCAGGCATCTCCGAAGGCAGGGCTGGGTTGGTGACTGGGCTGGAGACTGCTGACTGTAGTGCCCGGGCTTATATTCTGAAAGGAAAGTCAGAGATTTTTGAGGCTTGCTCCTACCAATCTAGCAGAGTTTCTTTTTCTCTCTCCAAACACTGGCACGTGCCCCTTCCTGGTAGGGATTTGGGGTCATGGCTTCCAACAGGCCTGTCCTGTATAAAAGACGAATGAGGATTACTTGAAGCCTGTCCCAAGAGTGCAGTCTGGACACCTATTCTAGCTCCACAGGGAGAAGTTTCAAGGAGCTGGAGCACCACGAGAAGCCTGTTCTCTGCTTCCAGAGCTGCTTATACACCTTTTCCAATGACTCTAAGGCAAAAAGGTATACAAAGCAGTAGTCCTTAGAGATGATGGGAAGTGGCCATGCAGACCTCAAACAGCAGGATAAAAAGACATTGATTTAAGTTGTGTGCATATGTGAGGCCCCTGCATGTAGACATTTCCTATTTCAAGTCCACGCCGAGGCTTTGTCTAAAGTTCTGCCCAGAGGGGAAGGTAGCGTCTAGTGGCAGATGTCAGTTGTATCCTGTGTTGGGCATGCATGCCCATGTGCTTCTCATGGCCTTGCCTGGCACCCATAGCACTACAACATGAAGCTCACCCTGGCTGATAAATGAACTGTGGCTTCTGAATAGCCCATGGCTCTGCGCACCTTCAGTCAGTGCCAGGGACTAAGATGGTTGCTGGAAAGGAGTGCTCTACTACCCCTGCCGAGAAGCTTTGAGTGGGAAGGCTTTTCGTGTTGCCTCAGAAAACCCACAGCAAAACCACAAGGTGTTGCTTCCAAGGCTTGTTAGCTGCGATGTGCTACAAATCTTCATTGAGTGGCAAAACAAGCCTCAGCTAAGCAGTGCAAAATTTGCTGATTGCCTGAGTTTTGACTCTCTGCTTCCTGTGGTTTCCTATGTGGAAGTTAGTGCCAAGTACCTAGTGTACTGTGAATTCACACCTTACAGCTCATGGCAGGTTCACCTCCTCTTGCCAATAAGGTCTTAGTTTGAGTTCATGTTTGCATGAAACAAACCAGCCAGGGGCAAACACTGCAAGTAGAGCTGTGGGCTGTGTCTTGGTTTGCCATGATTCCTAGGGGCCCACTTACATCCCCCCAAAAAGTCTCTCTGATGACTCAGCCTCATTTTGGAAGTGGGGATGGGCACAGGCAGGTGTGCAGTCAGCTCAGGGGCCAGGCCCTACTTTTGCTGCTCAGGCAAGATTGCTTGGTACAACTAGGAAAAGCAGGTTAGAGCAATCTTGCAAAGGCTATACCTTTCTGTTTGATTTATAATGAAGAGCTCAGTGGTCTCCAAAAATAGTCACCCGAGGCTTGCTATAGTTCCCCAGCTTAAGCACCAGAACAGCTTGCCTGGATTCTGTCTACACTGGGCCAATTTGCTGGCAGCTGTATCATCAGGATGCCCTCTATTACTCCAAGGCCCAAATTCAGTTCCCTGTTAGGCAGATGAATAGCATTCAAGTGAGGCATGTAAGTCATATTTCAAGCCACTGATGCAGATTTTGGTTCCTGCTTCCTTGCATGGTCCCCCCTTGCCCTCCTCAGAAACATCCACTCTGGCCACTGTAGCAGTCTTATTCTGTCTTGGAAGGTGCACACTCAGTGTAAGTACCTAAAGTTTTAGCCACAGAAAAATTGCCACTGGCAAGTGTCTGGAAAAGGAACCTCTTGTCCCTATCATCCAGAGAGGACATGAGCTAGTCTTTTTTCACCTTGTGGTACAGTGAAAAGCCACTAGACAGTAGGGTAGGTATTGCCCAGGACACCCTCTGCTCTTCTTGCTGAAGTTGCTCCATTGGGCAGCCAAGAGAGGAAAATAAGTACAGCCAGGAGGAAAACAAAGCAGACACAGGGCAGGTCAGTGAGGTGGGTGCTGCCCTAGAGAGAAGGACCAAGGGCTCTGGGCCCTACTCTGAATGGGGCAGAAGATGTCTTCCTGTTGTCTCTCCATTTTACCCAATGAGTGTTTAGCATACAGCCCCACCACTAGGGACAGGAGTAAGAGCAAGGCCCAAAACCCAAAGTTGCCTCCCTTTCAGGGCAGCAGCATGCTACACTTCTCACATTTCTCCCTGAGCTACACCCCTCTACTTCATGGTGCTCCTGGCCCCATGTAAGTTTTCCCTCATAAATGAACAGCCAGGCCAGCTTCAACAGAAGAGCTGGAGAGCACTTAGCACTGTCTAGCCCAGGGATAAGTGAGATACAACCCATGAAGCCATTGGATCTAGGCTGTGGAGCTGGGACTTTGGCAGTGTTTGGCTATGGGGATCTTCACCCATACCATGCTGCAATGCAGAGAAGTGGTGGCCAGGTCTTAGGGCTGGCCCACCTTGGACCTGACCCAAGTCATTCTGGCCTGACACCAGAAAAAATGTGAGGACTGCTGGTCTAGTCCATGGTCTGCTCTTAGAGAGTGTCCTTGAGAAGAGGGAGATGAAGTAGGCCAGCAGTGGTCAACCTTTTTGTCCAGCAGGCTGGATGGGCAGTGCCCCATCCATCCCTGGGCTGGATCTGCCCAGAGGTCCTGATCCAGCACCCAGGACAAGAGCAGTGGTCCTACTTGGCCACACAGAGTGGGGTGTGGGGCAGACTGCCTCAACCTGGCCCTGCAGGAGTAGCATGGCCCAGCCCTGATCCAGATGCAGGGAGGAGAAAGTCATGGCACTGACCTGATTAACCCATGGAGGGGAAGCGGCTGCGGCCTGGTTCCAATCCAGCCATGGCGGGGCATGCCTCTATCCTGACCCAGCTGTGGAGTTTGGGAATTTGGTAGAGGGGAGAGTGGCTGTATTAATGGCCACCCTGCTGTCTAGAACTGGCTGGTCTGTGAGGTTTTATGTAAATCATGTCAGCTAGTAAAATTAATTAAAATGTGTTGCTGCCTTGGTGACCAGGGTTGCCAAGTCAGTTGTGGTTGCTGGTGTGCCTGCTAACTCAACACTTCAAAAAAGTCTCTGTTTGTATTGTACGGCAGCACTTCTAATTCCATTAATGCTAAGTCACGGAGCTTAGTATCTTGCAGTTTTTTCTTGCCTGTGGGACTATTCCCACCATTCTGATCCTTGCTCCTTTGCTTTCCTCTACTCCAGCAGAAGCAAAACTCCAACAGTACGCACTTAAGCCCAAAGGGATTTTTCAGGACATTCATGCCAATTTTTGAGATGAAGTCCTCTGGGAAGGTGTGTAAACTCCCCATTGGGAAAAAGCAGAATCAATTTAGAGGTGTCTCCCCACCATGTCGTGTAAACACTTTATCAGCACCTCATGGACCTGTATTGAAGACCACAGAACAATCAAGACAGACCAGAAGGGCACAGTTTCCCACATCACTCTCCAAGCAAAGATTATTGACCAAGCCATAAGTGAAGTCTCTGTTCTGTATCCAAAAAGACAGCCAGACTGACAAGTATCCAGGAAACCAATGTCATCCAGATGCACCTATTGAGTGGCCACCCATTTGATTTCTTAGACGTTAGGGCTGGAAGGGACCTCAGGAGATCATCAAGGCCAGCCCCCTGCCCCAGGGTCAGGAAGTCAGCTAGAGTCAAAGGCTCCCAGCAAGATAAATGTCCAAAAGTTTCTTATAAGCGTCCAAACGTTTCTTGATGACCTTCCCCAAAAGGGGAGGTTGGAGACATGGTGATAACTGGCTGGGGAATCAGCTCTTTTGTTCCTCCCTGGTCTTTCTCCAAAGGGCAGAACAACTTGACTCCAGTTTGCCACAGTCAGGTGGTGTTGGTGGCGTCTCAGCACCAGGGGTCTTTGCCTGCATCTGCTCCTCGGCCAGGCAGCTGGGAGCTGTACCTACACCACTGCTACTTTCCTCAGCCCCCACTCCTGGCGCTGTGGTATGGGCACAGCTTCCAGTTGGTGGGAAGCTGCGCCAAGCCCTGGGCAGGAGAAAGTTGTTTCATCTCTGCCACTGCTTCTCCCTGTATCCCCTCCCCACCTCTCCTCCCAGGTGCAGTGCCGCACTGCACTGGCTAGAAACTGCACCTGAACCACAGCCAGAGAATCGGGGACTAGGGAAAGCTGCAGTGGTGTGGACGCAGCTTCCAGCTGCCCAGCCCTGCAGCAGCGACTTGCTGTCTGGCCCTGGCATGGGAACAGGCATGGGCAAAACCCTCCGGCTCTTCGGGCTGGATTCAGCAGCCAGATTCAGGCAGCAGGTGGTTGCTGACCAGTGGTGCTGAGCCCTGGTCTAGGCCCAATGCCTGGATTTTTTTCTCTTCTCTGGTTAAAACTAACCCTCTACTAATCCCTGGCATCCCTGTCCCACTGGAATGTAGCTGTTCACCCACAGCAAAGGTCACAGGGAGCCCATTTCCCTGAGAGCCAAGATGGGTCAGACTAATGGGTCAGGGTTTTTTTTTAAAGCCTGCCTCAAAGGTAGTGGGTGCTGGCTGCAGCCCTGGCTAGGGACTGGGGCTAGGCTTTGCCAGTGCTCCTGCTGGGACATAAAGCCAGAGGGTCTTGGCTAGAAGGTCTTGCCTTTCCATTCAGGGTCAGCCCCATTGACATGTTTGGGGCCAGGAAGAAATTTTACCCCGTGGTCTGCTTGGTATAGACTGTGGAGGTTCTGCCTTCCTCTGCAGCAGGGGATATAGCCCTTTTCCTGGGATCTCTTGAGCATATATTAACAACCTTTTACAGAAGCAGGATGTTGGCTGCTGTGGTCCCCCTGCTTGACCTGGGGCAGGTTAGGATGTTATGTGTTGTGTTGTGTTGTGTTGTGTTAGGGTTGACGGCAGTTTTACTAAGAGGTAAGATGACGGTTGTATGGGATGGTTTATGAAGGGCTGATCCTGCCTCAGGCAGGGAGCTGGACTAGATGACCTCTGGAGGTCCCTTCCAGCCTTACTTATTTATGACTCTAATGATGCTTGTGAACACGACTCCTGACACAAAACTAAGTCGCTAGGGTATGATGAAAGTTCAGCCAGAGGTGGGGGCATTTTGAAACAACCTTTCCAACCTCTCTTATGCCTTGGGGGAAAAAACCATTAGTTAGGGCCAGACTATGAACTTTGCCTCTATATGCACCTCCCATAAACATCACTGCGGGGTCATGAATGCAGCTCAAGAGCAGGGGAGGACCTTTCTACCTTGCAAGACCCATGTAAACCATTTGTTTGTTTATTTGTCCATCTTTTAACTTGATAGCCTGCCCAGCTGTGCTCCTGGGCAAATCCTTTCTGTCTTTTGAGCACTGCCTGGCTGCTCTCTCACTGTCTCTCCCAGTGTGACCCTTATGCCTATTGAACATCGTTGCTTGAAGTTTTCAGGAAGTGGGGGCCTTTACAAATGATTGGAATGACTTTTGTTAAAAGCTCACAGGTGCATTGCTTTGAAATTGTGTCTGCAGTGAACACATTTTTTGCTGTATAAAATCCTTAATAAATCCTTCTTTTTAGAAAGTGCCTGCTAAGTGGGAAATCTTTTGATTCGGTCAGAGGGAGGGAATTTGGTGTCAATACAACTGCCACTTGCCCCCCCCCCCCCCACCCCCTTTCCTCAAAAACAACTCCCCCTTGCCCCCCCCCCCCCACACACCTTTCCCCTGCTGCCAATTTTAGTTACTAGGGGCAACAAAAAACCTTGATTTTGGGCGTAGGTAAGGGGAGCAGAGCGGCAAGCAGTGTTAACTCCCTCCACACTGAAACAGGAGCATAGGCAGCCACAGAGACTCCAAAAGCTGCAGCAATGGGGCTGACAGGCTGAATACAGCCTGTGGAGGTGGGTGGTTCATCTGCCGAGATGCCCCACAGACAACAGATGCCCCCCTACCTTTGGTTATTTTTCTGTCAGAAGTTTAGGTAATTTGAGTGGATCAAGGCCTACATTATCCAAGGGGTTTGTTTTCCCCTGCTAATAATGGCTGGCAAGCAAGGAAGTACAAGTACTGCAAAAGATAATCTGTAAACTTGCTTTTATTGGGATACATAGAAGGAACAGAATCCAACATTTCCCAGCATCTCAACCTCAGATATGCCGTGGTTTAGTTACATTGTTCGTATATATATATGGTTAAAAAAGGAAAATGAAATGCTACTGTGACCTTTCTCCTGAGTTCAGCTGTTGTGAGAGTGACACAAGTAGAGGTAGGACAGTTGTACTCATTATTTGGAAAGAAATTTCTTTGAGTAAGTTTGTGGCAGCGGACACTATGGCTATGAGATGCCATGCAGGAAAGAATGAAAATCTCCAATTCTGAGTATCAGACACAGGACAAGTCAAGGGGAAACGATAGCAGTCTTCTGTAGATGGTATATAACATAGGGAAATGCATCAAAAGAGCATTTAGGTTTCAGTTACAGGCTCAGAAGGCAGAAGATGACAGAATGGCGGTAGCCTGTACAACCTTAATTCAGTGCCCTCGTCTCAGGTCACAGCGCACAGGCCCCGCCTCTCAGTTCTGGTTCCTTGCACCGCAAGAGTTCCTGGCTGCAGGAAGGAGCCTTGTGTCCAATGTCATGATGGGCGAGTGGGAACATGCTTAGTACTGAGAGACTCTTCAGAGTCTTTGCCTGCCATGCTTTAGTCATGCCAGCTTGATGGGCAGCTGAACTCAACTCCTGAGTTGCACCAAATAAAGTTGCCAAAGACTAAAAACATAGGCATATTTGTCTCCAGATCTTCCAGGAGACAGCAAAAAGCATATCCCCACTACAAGGGTAGCCCCCATGCCAGAACCAAGTCCTTGCTCTAAAACAGAAAGATGCTAAAACTTTTGAAACAGTTCCAAGGCGGTCGTTTTCCTTGGCTTCATGCTGAAAAATGGCAGGACTGATACTTGCTGATGTCCTGAACCTGAAGCAGATGCCTGCTATGGAACATTGCAGCCCCAGTGGTTAAAATTTAACAAAACACCTGCAAACAGGAGCTTAGAAATGTGATGAAATGTATCAGGCATTGCTACCTACGCCAGCTATATTTACACAATCACACAAAATAGCGTAATCATCCCATAAATAAATAAATAAGCCGCATTTCCCACCCTGCATCTACCTTCTATCACACTAACTACCTTGGACACCATCATGGAGAAATCCTAGAGAGAAACAGAAAAAGGTTGCCTTACTATAAATGCTTTGAACTGGCTTATAGATATCATAAAGGATAGCAACTCTATGAAATGCTATAGCAGGAATCTGATTCTTTATTAAATTGTATAGGACAGCTTGAAACACCCATAAGTCAAAGGTCCAGTTGAGCTTAGCTGCCCATAAAGTTAGCATTGCTAAGGCATGCAATCAGCACAAAAGGGAGCAATGTGGCTAGGCTGAATGACCAGATACCTTTTTAAACCCTGATTGACAGGGGATGACCTATGATAGGGGTGGCATGAGCAGCCTTTGTGTGTGGCATACAGCTGACTGGGGAGGGGACAGGCAGCACAGCAGCAGATAGGGCAGGGAGCACAGGCCTGGGAACAGAAAACAGAGCAGCAGACTGGACAGGAGAAGGGGATCAGAGGGGCCCTCAGGGAGGGTGTGGGGTTAATTCATGGCACGCCTGCCGAAAAGGTTGGTCCCTCACTAGGCTATGGCATGAATCCAGAGTGGGGCATGTTCCCTGGAGCCTTCATGAGATGGTTTCACTGTTCTGCCACTGGGACCCCACCAAAAACACCTCTAGCAAGGCAATCAGTTTCTTTTATATTCTGTGTGAGTTTTCCATAAGCTGCCCAAGGACATTGCTGAACTTCTCCTCTATTCTAACCACAAAGACCTTCCCTTGGCACTGACACTTAGCTCATGCTGAGAGCAGGGCCTACTCTGTGTTGGCGCTGGGTGTACTAGCAATGTGAGATTTAGAGGGGGTGCACTGAAGCTTGCCACCTCCAGGGGGACATTTGCAAGTCTCTGCATCTCTTTGGATGGTACTTCCAGCAACTACAAAACTGTAATCCTCAATGTGACAGATACATTGAGGGCAGCCATCAGCCACTCCTCCTGTTTCCTTGCATGTGGGAGAAACCGTAGGGCAAAGCGAGGTGCAGGAGATATTCCCAGGAGAAACACAGGTGCACTTCGTGGTGGCAAAGTCTATGTAGTAAGACTCTCCCAGGGGGATCTTTCCATATTTAAAGCCTTGCATGTTGCATTCAAACTCCTGGTGGTCGGGGCAGGAACACGTAGGGACGCAGGTTGCGCAGCACTTGTTCTTAGACGCCACTGCGATATGTTGCTTTGGACATGTCTTGCATTTTACAAGATCACAATTGGGTTTTAAGGGTTTACAGGCAGCCTCATGTAGAAGAAAGCAGGTCAGTAACAGGTATGGCAAGTGTGTAGGTTTCATTTTTCTGGTGAGAGATGGGAGGAGAATACTTACAGCTGACATGACTGGCTCAAACACTTGAATCAGGACCACCCACTCAGGAATGTACTCGTACTGTACTAAATTTAGCTGTGAGACTGTGGTCCTGCAACTATATGGCCAGTATACCATGAAACAGTCACCTCTGAGTAGGTGGTCTCCAATGTATTGCTGTCAGTGCTATTTGTAACATGCCAGCCCTACGGCCTCCCTGTGCTAGGGCCTGTACATGGAGCCCTCCACCCAAGAGTTTATAATCTCTGTGGCAGTGAGACGTAGGCCCATCTTTCCTTCCCTGTCAAGACCTGTGTTGGGCTTCTGGGGTTCTCCCATGACCTCCTAAAGAGAGAACTTGAGGGGCTGGGCACTGAATGTAGCTTGGCTATGTCCACGGACTGCCACTGGGTTTAGTTTTAAGCAGCCTTGTCACCTAGTGCAATCCACGGCCCCAAGTGAAGTGTCTGGGCTCCCTATACAATGTATGGCAAATGGAAGGCACCTAGGAGTTGCATCCACAAATGCCAGAGCAATGAGTGGGCTGCTGAGTAAGCCAGCTAACAGGCAATGCTGAGAGAGATGCATCTTGAGTCATTTTAGAGGCTTCACTGTCTTACTTCAGGCTTTGGGCTCCTGTTTCTGAGATTCAGTCCCCTGGACTGAGGTATGCTTTGCTATGCCTCTCATAAGCCATGGTGAGGACACTCCCCTGGGAGCAGGTAGGCCCCAAATGCAAAGCCCTAACCCCAGGACTGTTTGTGCATTTTTTTTCAATTAATGCAAAATGCATAAGCAGGCCCTAGAACAGGGACCAGAATCTAGGAGTCCCACAGAAAGGCCCTCCCCACAAAGCTACAGCCAGGCTCTCTCTCTGTAGCTCTGTGCATCCTGTGTTCCTTACTGCAGTGGCCCATCTTCAATGGGAGAGTGCTCCTACCCAGGACTTGTTTATGGCTTGGGGCTTGGCATATATGGTGTTGGATGCCCTTGGACTAAACAGAGCCCAGGTCTCTCGCACCTAACAAGTTAGGCAGGGGCTTTGAGGACCATGGTCTTGGATCTGGGTCCTTAAATTCTAAGTCCTTTTGTGGGCCTGGGCCCTAGCTGATAAGTACTGTCAGGATTTAGGCAGATTTGGGGATGCCCAGGAGCTGACCTGTCAGTACCCAGGGAACACACCCAAGGAAAACGTGGTTGCCTACAGGATCTAGGGGTCTATGGCAGCTAAATGATGATTCAGGGGATCTAAATGTTAGACATGGGGTATGCCAATGTGTGCCTGCTATGCAGTATAGAAAATGCCAAGTTAACTTTAAATGAGAAAACCTGGATACTTGTAGCTAAGTAGCTATGCTCACACAGCACTTAGCATGGGTTAACGTAGCTAGATGAGGAATAGAGTAAATTAGCCCAAGCAGAGCCCCCTGCTAGCATGATTGGGCTATGCCTAGTATCCAAGCTAACTTATTTAAAATTAGCTGGTATCTCTGTTTGACCTTGCAGTCTGCAGCATAGTCATGGTTTTTCACACCTATAGGAACAATTAGCGAGGACTTACTAATAGGATGAGAGGAACAAAAGATAGGAGGAGGCCTTCTAGACCCTCAAGTCCAGGAAGGCATAGCAAGGCATACCCCAATGCAGGGGACTGGATCTCAGAAGTAAGAAACCCAAAGCCTGAAGTAGGATGCTGAAACCCCTAAGATGACTCAAGACATCTGTCTCAGCATTTTCTGTTAGCTGGCTTATGCAGCAGGCCACTCGGTGTGCTGGCATTTGTGGATCCAATTCTTAGGTACCTTACTTTCCCCACACATCATATAGGAAACCTACATGTATACTTACAATTGCAAACAATCATTAAGCAAAGGAATCCACTTCAAACCCTCACCCCATTGCAAGCAACACTAGCTCAAACACTAAGAATTCCCTATAACATACCACAGGTTAAAGCAAGGGAGACAAGGACACACCTAAGTCTTTTTGGGGAGCTAACCACCTGCCCCCCACTCCCTCTCTGAAGAGCTACAGCTGGGTGTACCACGAATTCACTTAGTGGTCATGAGTAAATCAGTGATTCCCTAGGCTTCAGCTTCCTCATCTATCAAACCAGGACATTTACTTACCTACCTGCTTCACAGGAGTGATCTAGGGATCAGTGTTTGCACAGTGCTTGGAGATGTTGCTTAGTGTACAACCGTAAGGTGCTGAGATACTCTGCTGATAGGCACAGACTAGGCACAACCTGTAGAGAACAGAACATCCCCTTGTTCATTTAGTCATAAAAGTTTTCCTGGTGATTTTAACTCATGTGGCACTGCCTGCTTCAACAAAGCATAATCTTATTGCACTCATAGATCTTAGAGCCTGACTACATGATTCCTGTGGGCCTTTTTGACCTCCTCCATAACAGACCATAGAATTTCATTAAGGTACCCCAATAGCTTGTACTTGGGAGACTCAACCAGCCTTGAGGACATCAAGAGATGGAGAATCCAACTCCCTTGGTAGTCTTTTTCAGTGGTTAATCACCCTCACTTATACAAATACGTGCTTCACTTTTCATTTGAGTCTGTCTGATTTTACTGTACAACCCTTGGTGCTTCCTTTGCCTTTCTTTGCTGCATTACAGGGTCCTTCACTCCCCAATATTTTCCCCTCATGCAGATACCGGTAAACTGTAATCAGTCACCTTTTGTTCTTATGATAAGCAGATTGAGCTCTCCAAATCTGTCGCAATAGAGAATATTTTTCAGCCCTTGAATTATTTTTATGGCTCTTTTCTGCAACCTCTATAATAGTTCATCAGCCTTTCTAAAATGGGAGCACTAGATTAGGATCCAGTCTTTAGCATTGGTTTCATTAATGCTATAGACAGGGGTAAAACCATCTGCTCCTACTCACTACTCCCCTACCTGTGCAGCTATGAATCTCACTATGCTTTTGGCACAATATCATGCTGGGAACTTGTGTCAAGTACATCACTACTGCTAGAATTTCCCTAGAGTCAGGACATCCCAAGATCCGGTAAAGAGTGGTTTGTTCCTACACGTATGACTTGGCATTTGGCTATATCCAAATACATTTGGTTTGAAAGGGCTTCACTTACCAAATAACCCCAATCACTCTATATCAATGGTTTTCAACCTTTGGTTCACGAGAGATTACTACGATCACTCAAAAGTATGTGAATACCCACACTTACAATTCAAAGGGGTCCGCACCTCCATTTGAAATTTCTAAAGGTGTCCACAAATGAAAAAAGGTTGAAAACTACTGCTCTATACGGTTGCCCCAGCATTGTCAACTCTCACATTTTTATTCTAGGTTTCATGGTATTTGGTGGATTCATTAAAACTGCTGCCCCTTGAGTCATGTGAATACCCGAGAATTTCATCTTACACTTTACAAAATGAAAGTTCCTAGGTTTCACAATGGCAGGAGGGGGAAGCTTGAAAACACAAGCAAGCGCATCCTTAAGGGCTAAAGATGAAAAAGCAACTGAGGAAACCCCCGAAAGTATTTTTTAGGGGGCCTCATGCTTTTTCAGCCAATCTTATGACTTCTGAGGGCTTGGATTGATAATCCCTCTGCCAGGCCATCACTGTTATTTAGCTAGTCTTTGTGTCATTCACAAAGTGTCATCAGTAGTGATTTGACCTCTACTTCTAAATCACTGATTAATACACTGAATAGCCTAGAACTGACTGCCCAGGAAAACCTAATAGAAATACTGCCATTCACTGATGATTCCTCACATACAGTCCCTCTTTGAGCTCTCTGTTGACCTGGTCTTCATCCACTTACTGCATGCTTTTTGATGTTGCATTATGTCACATTTTTAACCTGCAAGTTGTTGAGTACCAAGTCAAAAGCAGTATATCTACACAGTAACATATCTCTTGTACAACCTCTACAGCCAAACATAATACTCAACAAGCAACAGGCTTGTTAGACAAAGCCTATTTTACAAACAATGCAATATTACACAGGGATGAATTTCCTGCTCAGGTTGGTCCCTTGAGTTAAAGACACCATTCAATCAGATTATAAACAAGCTTGAATTACCCAAATAGTCTTGTTGGATGTCCAAATGTGACAGATGGCCTGGCCCAGAAGCAGTGATGCCTGTTTAGCTGTCCTCCCAGAGTGACCATACCCTTCCAGCTGCAAGGCCAGCTTTTATATGCAATGGCTTTCTGACTCATGATGACAAACTGAGGGGTGAGGGTGCCTTTGTAATGCTAAAATGGGTGGAGCCAGAAAGATTGTTATCATACTAATGGCTTTGGCTCAGTCCTGTATCTCCCTTGATGATCTGCAATTTGGGCAGGATATTCTAGATCGTGGTGCAACTTTCTCCTTCTTTTTAATCTTCCGCTGAAGTTACTTAAGGCAGGAAGACTAGCAGCCTGCTAAGCACAGGGGCTATAATTTAAATGGTGCTTTCCATCCACCAGGTTATCCTGTATAGCAAATGCACAGCCCTTGTGAAATGCCACTAGCTCTGGATCCTGATAACACCGGCACCAGCAGGGATCAGCCTGCCTTTTGCTTGCTTATCCTTGGAAATTATGCAAGGGATTGATCAGATTTGTTCTTAGGGCTGGCCTGCATGGAGATACTCAGGAAAGCTCAGGCAACTCAACCCCCAGTGGGAAGTCAACATGTACAGATGAAAGCAGGTTCACCCCCTGTTTGGACGCTTAGGATTAAGGTACAGCAAAGCAGGCCACATTACTCTGGAACAGCAGGGCTCACCCGCTTTAGTTTATGTTGATTCACTTGCAGTTCGTTTTGTTGTTGTTGTTTTTTTTTTTTTTTGGGGGGGGGGGGGGGGAGGGACAGGAAGGGACAAAACTTTGCAGGTAAATCTTCAGTCACTGCCAGTATTCACTTTCCAGCTCTGAAATGCAGTGTCTCCACCATCAGGACCTGGGTCTGGCATACTATTCACTTCCCACCTAGAACGTATTTCCACGGTAGCAAACAACAAACATATCCAGCTCCTTGTTGCAGTTCCCTTATGATGGCTCTGTAGCACTGCATTGCAAAGGATTTATCTTTCCAAACAGACCCCAGAGTGTTCAATGAAATTACACAGTGGAGGCTGTCAAAACTCTTCCAGTCACAGCTTCCTATCACAGCTCCCTTCTCAGTTTCTAGATGCAATCAAGTGGTGGTGTATGCCCCTCCCTGGAGACCTCTTTCTCAGAGGATCCCCCAACCTGAAAACCCCACTCTGCATTTCACAAGGTGGTTAACATACACCTCTCTGTGTGTGATCCTGCAGTGTTCTGTGTTATCATATAGGTGAGTAATCTCATTCGTGTCAGCCATCCCTTAGAACAGGGTCTTTCCATGGAGAAGTAAGTACAAGACTGGGCCTGCTGAAAGGGTTGCCCTAGACCCTGATCCTGCAAACCCTTACACACATTCTCCATTTGACCTCAGTGCGACAACTCATGGGGACACAGTGCCACAGAGACAAACATTGATGGAATGGGGTCCGTATGGTCATTTGAAAACAAACATCTCATTTATTTTCTTAGTCATGATCTTACCACGGTCCCAATTAACATTTAGCCTCCCTGATGGGGGAGGAGATGGGGCATCACAAAAGAAAAATGCACATAGTCTTTTTCTCCCTTTTTAAGCTTAAATACCCATGCCAGATTGCTCTGTGGCTGCTGCCATCCCTGTGACATTGGAAGTATGCTCCTACCTAAATGCTGCCTCAAAGGTTCAAACCCTGGATTGGTCAAGGGGGAAAAAAAGGTGCAAGTCACAAGGCAGTGCGGGTTCACTGTGCAATTGCAGTGATTACTCACCTGTGGCTGGCTGAGGATTTACCTAGGGGCCCATGGTTGTCAGGAGTGGAAGAGAGTACGTACGCAGCATTACAGAAAAAAAATCCTCTTCCAGCTGCCAAACTTGTTTGTAATCCTTTCCCTCCCCCACCCTAACAACTTCCTTGATCTGCTCTCCCGGGTGCCACATAGCCATGAAATCATCCAGTAAGCACTCAGAACTAGCCCCAATCCCAGCCATGAAATCAACCAGGAAGCACTCAGAACTAGCCCCAATCCTAGTTTTCGAATTCATCTGCAAACCCCTCCCCCTGCTCCTCCATGAAGGAGAACACAGCCCCACTTTCAGACAGACTGGAATGTAAAAGATCTCTGCAGTGTAGAAAGTGCAGCTCCATGGACACAACTAGAGAGAACTGTTGCCTCTCCCTTTCCCCGCCGCTTTGCTCACCTTGCTGAAATGTAAAGAAAAGTTCCTACCAAGAGGAGAAGGGAAAATAGCTGGGAAGACAAGTTAGAGTAGATGTTTTGTTACTAGGCTATGTAACTTTGGTACGATGGTCCAAGAGGCAAGGATTTCTTTGGGTGACAGCTCTTATTAGATCTACTGCATCGTTGGGATACAGCAAGAGACAAGCTTTCGAATACAAGGTGTTCTTCTTCAGGTCTTAAATTAATAGGGAAGGGGAACCCAAGGCAAAGGCTGAACTACCTAATTGCTGGGTTTGCACACCCCCCCCCCCCCAGCCTTTATAAAGCTTCTGCTGGCTCTCCACAAGAAGGAAACTGAGATTCCACTGCAAAGCAAAGCCATTTGAAGTCTGCAGATGAGAAAAGAGTGAAGTTTCTTCATTATCTCAAATTCCTCACATACCTCCCCAGCAACCCTGCATCTTCATCCAGCTGCCTTATATAAGCCATTACTGCATCGCCTCCAAGAAGCTTCTACAAGACAATTTCACAATGTCAGTGCTAGAAGCTTGGTCAAAGTAAAACTATGTATGGGGTCAACTGAAAAAGGGAAACCAAGAATGCTATTCCTATTGTAGTCTAATGCTTAATATAAGAATATATATTTTTTATAATAAGAATATTTAATAACACATTTATGAAGGTACCTGTTGCTACCACAGGATTTCTAGTCTTCCAGAGAAACTGTGTTGTGATACTCATCATGTCTGATTATAAGGTAAAGGACCCCAAAACACTAACCAGAATCAAGAAGACATGGGGTGTTTATACACATGCTCCAGGAGTGGGGGAGGGAGGGGTGTTTTAAGTAGAGTGTCTCTGAGAGCTGCTCTAATTAAAGCGCCCAAAGCATCATGTCTATCAGCATCCCCACGCTGAAAAATGGCAGTAGGGGCGCTTTAACTAAAGCTCATCAATGCATTCTAACACGCTGATACATGTGACTCTGGGGTCTGGTGAAGTGTGGTAATTACCATGCTCCAGCAGACTCAATTAATCAAGTGTGCTCTGATGTGCAGTAATTACAGTGCATCAGAGCAGCCTTGCTGTACATCTGTAGGTGCCCATAAGGTGCACACAGAAGTGACAATTTTGCCTGATCTGACCCCTGAAAGTGGTCTACAGCCATGACCAAACACAAATGCATGGCTGCAGAGAGCTTTATAAAGGTCTGATCCCATGAAAATCTGAACTCCCGTTGCATGAAGGCTACATGAGGGTGCTCCATAGTGGAGTGCCCTCAATAACTTCTGTCTGCACTTGCTGAAAGCAGGGCTTGGCTGATGCAGCCCAGGCACTGTTTTCAGAATAGGAGGAAAGGAGCAGATGGAGCTCATTCTGGGAGTTGCCCAGCTGGCACTGGAGGGTGGGGTGGGTGTAGTAGAGTCCCCCCAAGGTGTGGGGCTCCAATCCACACCACCACTCCTGCGGGGCAGGGGAATCCTCAGAATAGACCTCCTTCCCCTGCCTTCCCCGCTCCCATCCTGAGACAGCATGGGAGCTTGGGGAGGAGGATGGTACTAGGGGACAGATGCTGCACAGATGAAGCCTGTCTCCTTGGATCAGCTCTAAATTAGATCTCCATCTCCCACTCTCCCAACCCTACAGCTAACATCTGTTGGGTTGGGAGGATCAGTCTAACTCATGGTGCTTTCTGTGAACTGCCATGAGTTGGATATGGGAGCTGCGTTTCTCTCTGAACCTATGGCATCCACAGTATCATTGAACTAGATGAGAAGATTTCAGTAGGGAATGGATCAAGTTCCTAGTGCAGAGTCCTACAGCTAGAGCCCACACAGTACACAAATAATAGGAGGGATGAGGAAATGGGAGGCCACAGTTAGTGGCAGTAACATCCCCAGATTTCACAGGTTAACAACCTGGTATCATTTGAAAGACTTTTCTCTGCATAAATTAATAAAACCACAACCTTATCCCAGACTATCGGACCACAGTGGGCCTTCAGCTATGCTTTCATGTTACTGACCTGTCTCAAAATATTTTACAAATGCCATTGGTTCCAGTCCAGCAAAGACCTGGGCGTTTGCTTAACCACCTTAAAGTGCCGGTTCCCTTGCTTAAGGTCAATGCTTGTGGGTCATTGCTTAAGTCATGGTTAATGTGAAGGAATAGTTCCATTCTTTGCTGAAGTGCCGTTGCCTCTGGAGGAACACAGCAGCTCTCAAAGCATGCTCAGCAACAGAACATTTTACATTCAGACAAGAACAAAAGGACAGCTTACACTGCAGTGATACTCAGGGCATAGGAACTCCAGGAAGCAGGTTGGCACACGTCCAGATTACTAGTGTTAATAATCCCCTTTCTACACCTGCACAATGTGCCATGGCTTCTTTAATGACCACAAGGGACTCGGCCCTTGGTTTCAGATCTCACTTAGCAGGGACAAGCCTCTAGAATAAATAATTAACTCTATTACCACTTTAAATATTTTATTGCCTGTTATTCCAATGCACAGTGTCAGACACAATCATGTATAATACAATGATTTGCATTCTCTATAGAAAAAGTGACAATTTCTTGCAGGATAAAGCTGCCAGAATTCCCTGCCAACAGGACCTGGGGGCTGCTCTGGACAAGCAATAGATAGAAAAGATCAGCTGTCTTTCACTTAGCAGTGCTGCCAGCCAGGAGCCCTCATTGCTGCCGAATGGTTCTTGTGACTGTGATACATTTGGGACTTCTTTCTCTCCATTCATGAAACAGCCAGTGAATGAACACGAAAAAGAGCTTGAGCAAATGAAGCCATAAGAGAAGGCCCAATGTCATCCACTTTGACATCAGTGGCAAGTCCCTTTCACTTCAGGGGGCAGTAGTGTGTGGCCTTGAGTCTTCATCTCCATCCACAAAACCAACATAACTGTTCCAGATACCTTCCCTAGGTTGGCACAGAGCCTCATTTGCATTAGAGATACACTCCCTCCCACGGCCCCCCCCCCCAACCCACCTACA
>NW_005842588.1:50170-75886 GCF_000455745.1 Alligator sinensis
GACAGTTTAACCTTTGAAAGATTCCTAGCTTGGATTTAACAGGGATGCTTTTCTGAATTTGCCAAATTCCTTAGTCAGCACATTTGGGCCAAAACTTTCTGCAGAACCTGTTCTCCTGAAATTTCTAGCATTTCCAGTTTCAGCCCCTGTGGAAAATATTCAGAGGGCATTTTATTGAACTGTTTTCCTTTGCTGTGACTGGTCCGGCCATAAACCAGAAGCAAACTCACTCAACTACTTCAGTACATCAAAAGAAAAGAAAAGAAAAGAAACCTGGGGTGAAATTCAGTTCTAAAAATGGCAGAAGGTGGAAGGCGCAGGTGGATGGCTCCCTCATCCCTGCATTTTGTGAAACCAAGGAGTGCTTTGAGATATATCCATCAGGAATTGATAATTTTTAAAAAAATACTGTTGGTGGAAAATCCCATTTTTGTCAAAACGAAAACAATTTTTGATGACATTTTTGATAAAAAAAGGAATGAAAAAGTTTAGCTTGCTTGGATTTTTTTGTGGGGAAATTACATATTTCCCTAGAAATTGATAGTGCAAATACAGTTTAATTACCCCCAGTTAGTGACAGAGTTATGGTATTAAATTAACCCACTCGTTCTCAACCTTTGTAGACTCAAGGCCCCCCTTGGAAAATGCCAGTTCAGACCCTTCTCTCCCTGCACACATGTATTGCTTCAGGACAAGGAAGAGAAGATCCCAAGATGTGGGGCTCCTCAACTCCATCCTGTGAAAAGTGTCAGCTCCTGAAAGGTGGTGAGGGGTAGCAGGGGAAGAGTTCTGCCTACTTCATGCAGCAGCCCTGATAGCCTACTCTTCCCCAGGAGGGGGCCAAGTGGACCATGCAGCCAATCAGAGGGGATTTCTTCCCCAGGTAGAGCTGCAGTTCTCAAGAAGGCTGGACTTTCTCCCATCACCAAGACTGGCTTCAGCACCGGCCAAAAATCATGTGATTCATAAGAATGGCAAAACTTGAAATGTGAAATTAACCAATGTTGATAACATCCGGGCAAGACGACTTGTATGCATTAACCCTCCCTTCTCCTCACCCTGCACTCTGTTTTAATGTTAACATTAATGTTTTACAGTTAGGGTGGCCAAAATCTGGAACCAACTTCCCAGGGAAGTGGTCCTTGCCCCTACCTTGGGCAAATTCAAGAGGAGGTTGGACAATCACCTGTCTGGGGTCTTGTGACTCCAGCATTCATTCCTGCCTGTGGCAGGGGGTCAGGCTAGATGATCTGTTCAGGTCCCTCCTGACCCTAGCTACTATGAAACTATGAAACTATGAAATGTCATCTCAGTGTAACTGCTTATTTGAATTAAACAGAGTTCTTTAATAGGTTGCAGAGATTCCCTTTGATGTTATTGGGGATGACACTTAAGCCTAGAGGCCAATGATTATCACATTATAACCCACCCAGTCATTCTGAAAAACTACTGACTAGATTGGAAAACTCTTCAATTGTTAGGTATGGATTTGCATCTTGGAGACGGATCTTGGAGATGCTGATGTGGGTAAAGCAACACAGCATTTATGGTTCTTGTCCTTTCTGGTAACAAAAGCGAGGAGGTCCATGGCTGTGACAATGCCAAATACCATCTGCTTCATGAAGGATCTGCCATCTCCATTGACTGCAACAACATAGGAAGCTTAGTTACTGGGACATATGAAAAAGCAATTTGAAGACTGCTGTGATTTATGAAGAGAAGACCTCAGATGGGCCTAATTCATCCTTGCTATAACTCCAATATAGGGGATGAAGGTGCAACTCAACTACAGTGAGTGGAAGCACCCCACAGATGTATTCAGCTGCAAATATTGAATTCTTTACTGCTGTAATGAGTCTCTTTTGGCACTTGGGCTTATGAGATACCTGTTCCAATTGCTTCTGCTCCTGCTTTCTCTACCCCAAATTGTTTCAGCTGAAGATAACAATATTTTTTTAAAGAAACAATACCTGCATGTATGAACTATCCTTCTGCCTCACTGCATCTCTCATAATGCTGTACAGTGTCAAGCTCAAACAGTACAAAGTGTAAGAAATCATTTTTAAAGCCCTCTTAAGATCAGACAAATCATTTGAGAGTGTTTAAATAAAAGACCAAGGGCATTTTGGTTAAGAAAGTCAGTTGAGGAAAGTAATAAATATAAGGGCCAGCTATGATACTGTGTGTGTGAGGGGGGAAGGGGTGATGAGCTAAGTACATCTTGTTGGGATTTTTTTAAATTACTGTTGGTGAAAAATTCCATTTTTGTCAAAATGAAAACAATTTTTGAAGGCATTTTTGACCAAAAAAAGGAATGAAAAAGTTTAGCTTGCTTGGATTTTTTTGCGGGGAAATCAAATATTTCCCTAGAAAGCTTTGAATGAAATATTTTTGCAACATTTAAGGTTATTTTTTAACCATCTCTAAAGTGAGGATGGATGGTGGGAGGGAAGGGGCACCAAAGAAAAGGGACCATCAACAGGGCCTTACCAGACCTAGTGTTCAATGTGTTAGGGTTGGAGGATGCATTTGGATTTAAAGGTCTGGCCTCAGCCTGCTGGCCTGACCCTCAAGCTACAGGCCACTTGCTGATAAACCTGTCAACATGGCACAGTATTTCACTAGCTAACGCACACAAGTTTGGATGCTGCATGTCCTCCCATAGGGCCAGAATCAGCACGCCTTGAGGTTCTTGTGTTACCCAGAGTGCAGGTATCTTAACTGCTTTGTTGTGTCAGTGAAATTTTAAACAAAGCAGCTCCCTCAAGGAAAGGCCTAGTCCTCCCTTGAAAAGCTTTACATTATAACTATGTGGTTAGCAAATAGCTACGTTAAGGCTCCTCCTGCTTCTCCTAGTGCCACTGTACCTAGGGTTTCAGAAATGGCTGGACGGCCTGTGGTCCCAGGACAATGCAGAGTCAAAGGGCAAAATCCCTCAAGCAAGAGGAGTATGGGGGTTGCACGTGCTGCTGCAATGTTGCCTTGATGTTGTTGTCCTGGCCTAAAGGAGTGGATTCCACCCTACCCGTCTCCTGAAAATGCCTCTGCAGGAGTTGGAGCCCTCTGGCTGGGTTCAGAGCCCACAGCCTGGCTTTTTAGGAACCCCTTCCTTTCATCCATTAAAAGATACCTACATTGGATTTGCTCGTGTACAACAATAGCAAAATGGTCATTCTCAAGGATGCAGGAGAGCTTCCCCAGGCTGTCATCTAAACTAATCTGAAGACAAGAAACAAAAAGAAAAGAGGCATTGAAGCACTTCATTTTGGGGATACCACTGGGGACCCAGTTCCTCAGTTCCTTGCTTTAAAGCAGTGGTTTTCAATCTTTTTTTCATTTGTGGATCTGTAAAAAATTTCAAATGCAGGTGTGGACCCCTTGAAATTGTATGTGTGGGTATTCACATAGTTGTGATTGATTGTAGTAATTTTTCGTGACCCCTTAGACATGGTCTGCAGACCATAGGATGAAATCCACTTTTAAAGTGCTCAGGGCAGTGCTGACATGAAGTGAGGCAATACCAGAATCACATGTGGCTCCTGCAGGTGGAGCACTTGGGGGGTGGGGGGGACACACATGCATGCAAGCGTGGACACACACATTGCTTTGTTGGCATGTGGCATCCCTTTCTTCTTTGCATGCCACATGCACAAAGGACTAGACTAGGTCAATCAACACTTGTTGGGGATGTGGACCGCTGACATCAACCTTACCCAGGCCTCCCTCCTTTGCACAGCTACACAGGGCCGGGTGTAATCTAAGCCTTCCTCAGACAAGTCAGGAAATAGAATACTTCAGAGGCACGTGCTCTGGTACCATTTCTACACTGTGAGCAGAGTCCCCAAACTGACAACTGTGCAAGGATCAAACATAGACCACACGCATGGAATATACAAGAATCTCTAACAGAAAATAATCCTTCTGTCTTCCTTGAATAAAATCTTGACTGACCACACCCTACTGGCTCTGCAGCACTTTTACATGATCCTATTTGCATTCTTTCTCCCCAGATCAGTTCCCTGTTCCAAACTCATTCACACTTTCCCTTCTTCTTACTCACCTTCCCTTTCTCTTTTCCCTGCTCTCACTCAGCTCATCTACCTCTTTTTCTCCCCAATTGCTCTCTTTGGCATTGTGTTGTGCCTCACTCACCCTCCTTGAAACACTGAAACAGAGACGATAACAGCAGTACCTTTGCAAATTGGTCGTAGATGACCTTGATGACTGAGTCTGAGAACTGAGCGCTCCCAGCCAGTACAGAGGAGAGGATGTTACTGAGAGTCACCATTCCCAAAATGAGACTGCAAAAGAACAGAGACATTTTCAAAACAGTCAGGGTTGAGGTGGTGAAGTGATTAAACTGAGGTCAATCCTGCTGCCTCTGAATTCAATACAACATGCCCATTTTCTTCAAGTGCTCATTATTCACCTGAGCATCTTGTGCTGTCTCTTCCAAGGTAGCTTCTATTGGTGTCTAACAGCATAAAAAAATCTCAAAGATTATTCTGCTGTTAAGCCTCCTTTTCCTTTCACCTGCCTCTTCCTTGGTTGTGATTTTAGCCATTTCCTTTATGATATAATCAGTTTCCATTGTAGCAGGACACATTTCTGATTTGTGCACCATCTGGTGTAGAAACAGCCCAGCTGCCATTCATAGCATGGAAATAACAACCATGTAACATTTAGATGCTAAAAGAGAGAAAGATGGGATATGACTTCAGACTAGAAATTTCCCATTTCAAAGCCAGAGCCTGGAGCCAGATCAGGCCTAGCTATGATACAGGAAAAGCTCAAATGGTTTAGCCAGTGGAGCATTCAATTGTATTTCCATCTGTTATGGTGACTGGACAACTAAAGCATGGCAGGTGCGATCATTATAAGGATGCTATCCCTCAAAAAAGTGCTTTTAACAGCAGTTGAAGACTAAAATTTGCAACCCAGAATTCAGCTGGTCTGAGGAAAGTGTGAGCTTCCTACCATTTACCAGTGTTTCACATGCATCCCTTCCTTTCACTGAACACTCCATCGATTAGAGATCTGACCCAACCGCCATTTGTTTCCATAGGCAGCCAGTTTTTCCTCAAAAACTGCATTATTACTGGCTATGGCAAAAATACAGACTTTAAAAAGACACTAGGGGCATGTCCAAATGAGTGGGAATGTGTGCTCTGCAGCACCTCAAAGGCTTTTGACACACGCTGCACATGTGAAAAGGTTCTCCATTTGCAGCACAGAGCCAAAATTTGATACCTGGAAATCCTAGTATGTTGGAAAAAAAATTAACAAAAAAAAAAGTGAGGTGGTGCACATGGCTGCAGTGTGCACTGCCTGAAAACAGAGCCTGGCCAGCAAGAGCCATGCTCTGGCTGCCGACCAGGCTCTGTGCACCCAGATTGCCACTGCTGCAGTCCCAGGAGGCCCGCGGTTGTGCAAGGGCGTTCCGAGGGGACAAGTAATAGTGGCACAACTATGTGACGCTATTATTTGTCCCTGGGGAAACACACATGCATGCTTGTGGGGATGCACCCTGCTGGTTTATCCTAAAAAGTCAGTATCCACACAACCAACAAAATAGATACCCTGATTCAGCAACCACGGGTGCCTGGTCATATCCCTTCTCCCGCATGATTTCAATTGCCTTCTGACAGTTGACTTCTGGGAGAAGAATCAGAGGGGCTGACAGATTCAGCTTCTGCACCTTGATATTCCACCACCTATTCAACAATAAGAGCAACCCATTACTATCTACAAGTGGCAGTCGTTTGTGTGGCTGCCTCTGAGCTGCAGCCTGTCCTGTTTAAACAGAACACTCTTGGATGCATGCAAAAGGAGAGGCAGATTTAAATCTTCCCATGTTGACTCTGAGGTGTAACAGGGCAAGCACGAGCCCTGTCTAAAGGATGAAGCCAGCCAGGCACTGAGCACTGTGACCCTGATGCAGCAAAGCACTGCAGAAAATATTTAACTTAGAGCATGTGAATAGAGACCAACTGGCTTCTCCTTCTCCTTGTTCTCTAGGCTCAGATTTGTAAATCCATCAGAAGGAGGGAGGCATGCAGAGTACTTGGCATGGCTTTGGGAGGACTGGATACTCCTGTTCTCTGTAAGCAGAAGAACATCTCCAAGTCAGAAGTTATTCAACAGTAGGATGCCCTTCAGTCTAATGGTCTAACAGCATCCACCTGCCAGAAACTGGTAACAGGCACCTCCAAAGTGAGAACCGGATGAAACTTTTGAAACAGCAGGAGCTTATACTATCTTCCAAACAGCAACTGCTCCTTTCTGGGCCATATCAAAAAGCAGAGAGATTCATATTTTATAGAGAGGACAAGGGGTAACCCTTCAACCTTGCCATAATAGGTTGAATAACTCTCTTTTTAAAAGGACTGGATCCCATTATCTATTTATCATATTCTTTCAGCTACTTGCCAATGCTGAGAGAATATTTCCCTCTGAGTGAATGCAGAACGGGATCGCCTTACCAAGGCTTGTGCTCCTGGCCATCCGTTAGAAATCCATTCTTTATCATCCACTTATCATTCAAAAACTTGGACCTAGGAATTAACAGTGAAGGAGAGAGGTCTGTTACTCATCCAAGAAGAAACTGTACTTTGTTTTGTTTAATGTGCTCTGTGCATTTAGAGGTTGATTTAAGCTGCAGGTGCTTGGTAACTCCTAAGAACATGCTCATTGCTTATGGACTTACTCTTAGGCTCATGAGTCTGAAAACTGTAGCCTGGATTTTTCCTGGACCATGCAGCAAGTTAGATGTGAAATGAAGAGTCTCCAGCCCCTTGTTCTTCCTACTATAATATAACACTGACCTCTTACGCGCCCATTCCTGTGAAGATTATGAAGAAGCCTCTGAGTTGGTGAGCTGACTCTTACTCACTGCTCTGTGTCACCACTTTACCTGATTTCAAAATTGTTATGCTGGTGAAAACCCAGTGAAACAGGCTGGTGGTAAAAGCCCTTCAGGTTCTCTCCTCTGCTTGCCAACTCTGATATAGTTGCTGCCTGTGCCATCGAGAATTTCTCACCAATTGTATATGGGGCATACTATTCACTGGATCTACAAATGTGACCTCCATTGATATGGCATTGCCAGACTGTTGCTTCTGTGATACCAGCAAGTGAGAAGCAGAGCAGGAAATAGGGTCTTACATATAGTTCCTGACAGAGTCGGGCAAGATGACAACACAGCGCTGACCCTCCTTCAGATCCTTAGCAGCCTTCACAGCGATGGACATGGCGCTGCCTGAGCTGCCGCCTGATATAGAAACAAATACACAAACAAAAGGCATATGCAAGAACTAAGGATATGCTGTTATATAAAACACCCTAACACATAAGCTATCCTAAAAAACATCCGAAAGCTAATTCATGGGCAGTGACTCTCTAGCTGCAATCACCCGCAACTTTTGGCCCACAGTGTGGTAATGAGATATTGAATCTTTAAGGCTTTTTTTTCTCCTTGCTCTCACTAACACCAGTATGTATTGGGAGTAACTCCACCAAAGCCAGCTCAGTTAAAATGGCACATGTGAGAAGAGACTTAGACCTATAATCATATATGTTGCTAGTTCAAGCAGAGCTGAGGGAGTTCTCCACAGAGACCAGGGACATGCCCAGGTAATAGCTCTTGAATGGACAATGCGAGTAGTAATCCCGCTCTAGCTTTTGGAGTCGTCATAAAAAGCCCCCATCATAAATGGCCATTTGTGGGCAGTCCCTGCAGATAGGTCAAGACTTCAAAGGGCCTTAGGACAGGTCAAGACTTCTAAGGGAGTTCACTTGAACTTAAAGTTCACATGAACTCTCTTAGAGCCTTTAAGCTGGCTCCTTCAGGTCAGGGGGTGGACTGGTTGGGGGTCTGGTTGGGAGGAGTTCATATAGCTGGTGCCTACACTGTACCTTTTCTGCACATGAAGAGAACATTTAGTTCTCCAGACATGTTGGGCATTTTACAAAAATGTAATGCCTTGTGGGAAAAAAAAAAGAAAATTAAAATGGCAGTCATACTTGGCATACCAGCCAGTGACAGGATGAGTGGCCTCTACCTTCCTTTATCAGTGCAAGACAGTGTGTATGGTTCCATGCACGTAGCTGAAAAAAGCTTTTACTTGCTAATTATGTTACAAAATCCACAGGGCCATATTCACCCCTCAAGCCATAAGTGGTACTGCTGAGTTGTACATGCACTAGAGACAGTACCTCTCTATTTATTGCTTGTTCATTGGAGCTGAGTCAATCCTTCTGGAAAAAACATTAATTTGCAGTTTTGTGGAAACTACAACTATTGTCAAATTCGAGTCAAAATCAGTGAACAATTTCAGCCAAAAAAAAGTTTCAAAATATTGAGCAATTCTGTTTGGACATTTTCTACACAAAATGTTTCATTTTGGAAATGCTAAAAAAATCTCAGAGCAACATTTTCAGATGGCAACATTATGTCTTTTCATCTCAACATGGCATTTTCATTACATAATTGACTCAATTAAAAATGTTGGTGATTTTGCTTAAGATTCCCTCCCCCACTTTTTGATTCAGTAACCAAACTGAAAAGCCCATTATTCTACCAGCATTGATAATGACTTTGTGGTGATCAGGACAGCTACTGATCTTGCCCTTTTTTTTTTCATTTAAATTGGCTTTGGGTTCATTTCTTTACTCAGTTTGCTGTGTGCAAGTCAGCTGCATCTTACACTGGGCATAGATTCATAGACTCATAGATGCTAGGGTCGGAAGGGACCTCAATAGATCATTGAGTCCGACCCCCTGCATAGGCAGGGAAGAGTGCTGGGTTCAGATGACCCCAGCCAGATGCCTATCTAACCTCCTCTTGAAGGCCCCCAGGGTAGGGGAGAGCCCCACCTCCCTTGGGAGCCCATTCAGACCTTGGCTACTCTAACTGTGAAGAAGTTCTTCCTAATGTCTAGTCTAAATCTGCTCTCTGCTAGCTTGTGGCCATTATTTCTTGTCACCTCCGGGGGCGCCTGGGTGAGTAAAGCCTCACCAATTCCCCTCTGTGCCCCCGTGATGAACTTATAGGCAGCCACAAGGGGGGCCCTCAACCTTCTCTTGCGGAGGCTGAAGAGGTCCAGGTGCCCCAGTCTCTCCTCATAGGGCTTGGCCCGCAAGCCCTTAACCATACGAATAGCCCTTCTCTGGACCCTCTCCAGGTTATCCACATCCCTCTTGAAGTGTGGCGCCCAAAACTGCACGCAGTATTCCAACTGTTTGAAACTCTGGCTGCCACTGCCTCCCACTCTGTGTTTGTAGACACCTGCACTGCTCCTTCAGGAGGTGATAGCAGAGGGTATGCCCCCATGGTGGTTCTGAATCCCAACAAGACTTGCCCATTTGCTCCCTCTCGGCACATGCTGAGCATGCTGGACAAAAGTGATGTGTAGTCATTTTTAGGCAAGCATGTCCAGCACTGATCTCAGGAGCATGCCTGAGACTGACACCCCTGAGAGTGTCCATAAGCATCTGCAAAAAAAGGGACCACATGAAATTGTTCTGGCAAATGATGCATGTGGAGTGGGAGTGAGTTGGTACGGCTTGTTTCTCTGGGGTCTAACATGGAGGTGATAAACATATACCTTGAATCTCCCAGTTGTTGTCTTAGGGTGTAGTTATATACCAGCCAACCGACCATCATGCTGGTCAGGAAGAGAAGAGAAGGGCCCTTTGGATTTCAGAACTGGTTCTGCTCTGGGTGGCACTCCACTGGCCTCAAAAGGGAATCTGACCCACATTTCTTCACTGCTAAATGTAACAATTTTGCAAAATGAGCTCAAGTGCCTTTTTCCAAATGAACAGTCTAGTACAGGCTTTTGGGCCCTATATGACCCAAACTCTCAGGCAGTTTAATGGCAGATTGTCACTTTAGCATTTCTAAGACAATTTCCTTAGCTTTGTAGATACTGTCCTTTGAAAGACAGAAGTCCATCTGTTAAGATGACCTTCAACTCCCATGGCTGTAAGAAGACACTTAGATACTGGTATTTGCACAGCTACAAAGCCAAAGTTTTCAACCTTGACAGCCTAAAGTGAGATCCCCCCTAAATCCAACTTGAGGCATCTAAATAAAAGTGGCCTGATTTTGCTAGTGCTGAGCACCTGCAGGTGATGTCAGTTGGATGAGTAGGGGCTCCGAACTTCTTTAGCGCCCAGGATGAGCCCTCCTATTGACTGGCACATGACTTGAACCTAAGTATATCTGGACCCTGGGCATGAGTACAACCAGCTGCAAAGTACTGATGCCCTGTGCAGTGTTACTACTACTTGTTTTTAAAACAATGGTTGAGCAAGGACACCTGTTCCTTTGGGGAAGCTGTTCTGGTACTAGGACAGAGAGAAACACTATGTAAGAAAGTCTAACTCTTACTTTATGCTTTGAACTTCCCTGCTCCAGCCCTAGCTCCCTGTGTATGGCAACAGTCCAGAGCCAGCAACTATAGCTGTCATCGTAGCTGATGTGATGGAGCCTGTGGTTTTCAGTCCACCTGCCTTGCTCTGAATCCCACTAATCCTTCCCCTCGGCTCATCTAACACTGAACTGAATCCTTCCCCCTCCCCCACGGTAAGGCCCAGTGGAACCAATGCCTTGTGCAAAACCTGAGATGAGATCACTGTTATTTTGTGTGCAAGTCAGATCCTCAGCTGCTAGGAAGCACTGCAGCTCTATTGAAGCCAATGGAGCTGTGCTGCCTTATACCCCATCAAGATTTGGGATTATTAGTTTAGCACTAACAGTAGGCTCAGGAGTATGCAAGACAGAAAACACAGGGAGTGCCTGGCCTTAAGGTATTTCTAGTCTAGAACGTTTAACAGAATGGTTCAACTGAAAAAAATGGTTCTTAATAGACATTGCGCTCCTCAATAACTCTTACCACACAGCAATCCTTCCTCTCTAATCAGCCTGCGAGCCATGAGAAAGGAGTCTCTGTCATTGCACTTGTACCACTGATCCACCACCTGAAAGGAAAAGGGGAAAGATTTTAGGGCCTTGGATATATTATTTCAGGCCCCCATCCCCCATCTTTGATGCATCTACTATGTATGGGCACAAGGCCTGGGCAACCTTCCTGAAGGGGCCCCATCTCTAATTATAGTACTATACTTACTGATCTATCCAGGACAGTTGGGATAAAGTCATGGCCAATACCCTCCACTTCCATGTCTGAGTCCTCTGTTGTGTTCAGCTCACTGGGCAGGGCAACGATGGAGCCTTCAGGGTCCACACCAATGACCTGAGAGGTAAAAACTGCTGAACAATGGAGCAGACACACCTCCAGTGAAAAACTGCTTATGTTCCTGTGATCATAGACAGCTGCAGCATATTCTGGCCTGGACCCACAGTACCTTTTATCCTGGGAATTTTCTCTCTCATCAGATTTACAATTAGTTTGGAGAGGAATGAGAGGCTAGAGAGCCTGGTACTTGGTAATAAGGCTCTGAAGCCTCATACTTCTAAACCACTAGTTTGAATCCAGTTCCAAGTGAGAGTCACTGAAAGTTGTTACTATCCAAAGTGAACTGCATTTGTACATTTCCTGACTCTTAATAAAAGAATAAATGTAAACTCTAACAATCAGGCTGCTGGCCCAATCCAATCATGATGGGGCGGGGGACAGGGGCATAACTTTAAGAGCACTAGTCTAGTCCTGTTGTGCAGCAGACATTATCTGCCAATTCCTCCACACAGAGCTGCCTTCCCACCTACTTTGCATTCTGGGCATTTCTCCTTCAGCTTTCGGGCAATACCGGTGACAGTGCCTCCTGTGCCAGATCCAGCCACTACCATGTGTACCTTGCCTGCAGTTGAAAGAGTCAAGAAACACTGAGAGATTAAGCACATTCTGCAGGTCTATTTTATGTAGTCATTACAACCATTTTATATATGGCTTATATGTACAGGCATTCTGTTTAGAAAACTGGGCAGCATTCATGCCAGTGACCAGAAGTACGCTAGCGCTGCAATACCCCAATGCATTCGTTCCACATTATGCATTCCTATATTGGTTTGCATTTTCATAGGAGATTATTAACTCCACCCTTAGGAACTGTACAACACTGAAACTCCGCATGCACTGGTTCAGCTGGTTTTAGGATCTTACATGCCCAAGAGAACCTAATTCTGCTCTGCTACTGATGTGAGTCAGGAACCACACCACTGACACCAATATCTTTACAGGAATGTAAACCTGTTGGATGTGAGAACACAGCCTGGCTTTCAGAATTGGGGTCAGTAATTTCACTAGCAAAAGTGCGAGCTATAATTTACCAATGGCAGCTGCTAGTGCTAGCAAAGATATAGGCTGTCATGTAGGCAGGGCTCAGGTTTTCTGGCTAATATTGTCTTTTAACCCTGCTCAGGCCATTTAAGAATCCCATCTACACAAGGCTGTTCCTGTCACTAGCAACTGTTTCCATTTCTCCTGAGCAGATATAGGCTGAACGCCTTTTTTACCCTCCTCCAGCCCTCATATTGCATGGGATTAGTCTCTTCAGCTATTGCAAAGTTTTGATCCTCATTAATTTGCTAATGACTAGCAAAGTAATTTGCTAATGACTAGCTAAAACTGTCCAATTTTCTAAGGGATGAGTTACAGTAAGCTGTTTGCTCTTACAGATTTATGCTTCCACTGAGGCCTGCCTTTTGTGCCTCTGAGCTGACCAATGACAGTAATACCATAATAGCAGATAGATGGACACCTCCATTTTTCGGTCCCTCACTGTTTCATTTCCATATAGTCCCTTTGCTACACTGCCAAAATAGAAAGCAAGCAGAGGCAGAGCTGAGTCAAACTGGCACAAACAGAGAGGACACTGCTGCTCTGGTAATTCCCGCCAGGAACCCCCTACTTTGCAAATGGCTTCTTCCCTTTGTCCAGAGTAGCCTGAATTGTTGAGCCTTGGGGCATGTGGCAAAGCTCACCTTGCTTATCCCTCAGGCTTTTAAATATGGAGGGGAGTTGTAATGGCAAAGAAATGGAAGTGAACGTGAGATCTTGAATCATAAACTCAGAGAGTAACTTGAATCACAGAGTCATCTAGTCACGCAGACCTCACAAAAATCATCTAGAGCAGCTTCCTGCCTAAATTCAGTTCTTAACCCCCCCCAGCCAGATGCCTCCCCAGCCTCTTCTTGAAAATCTTCAAGAACAGACCACCTCAGCTAGATGCCTACCCAGCCTCTTCTTGAAAATCTTCAAGAACAGAGATTCCACAACTTTTCTAGACAGATTGTTTCACTAGTCTATGGCTCTAACAATTAGGAAATCTTTCTTGAGATTTCAGTGGATTTGTACCAAGTTATGTTGAACTGCTGCACATAGGGTGTGTTTTTAAGCCGTATCAAGGGTGACTTTACGTATAGAGGCTCTGTTTAGCATGGCTCTGCATTTAATTAGATGAGTATAGTAACCTAACTCTCCCCAAGAGAGTACATGAACATGATAGAACAAATGGTACCTTCACACTGCTCCAGGATCTCCTCAGCTGTGGTGTCATAATGAGCCAGCGGGTTGCTCGCATTTCGGTACTGTTTATTTCAGAAAACAGTGCATATTACTGTTAAAAAGGTGGGTCAGATGAACTAGCAATAGCTACAGAAGCATTTCAGTGAAAGCACACAAATGTCCCCCTCCCTGGACCATATAACTTTGCACTGCAGTCTTACCAAGACCTTGTGAGATGTTCTCAGCTGACTAGTAACTTTGGGCCAGACACTATTTAAGGCACTTTGGTGCTGTGCTCCAACTGACTCCAATCAAGCTAGATGCCTAAATACCTTTAAAAATCTGGCCGTTTGTGTCCGGGGGAATGAGGCCAATGAAGGAACAGACAAGAAGTCTAAACTAACGTCTCCTGCCTGGAGGCAATGCTGAATGTGGTGCCTGAGCAGGTGACCCTTGTAGCATAGAGAAGTGAGGGAACAGCTTTTCCTACCATGTCCTGTGCTGTCTAAGCCAGTGGTGCTCAACCTCTGGCTTACAGGCCAGATCTGGCCCATGGAGCCATGTCATTTGGCCCACGGGGCTACCCATGGGTTCAGAAATTTGGCAGTTATTGCTGTTATCGCTGCCACTGCTTCCCTACCACCACATTTCCAAACCCTGTGGTGAGGTGACATGGCACTGTGCACCAGATCTGGCCATTGTGTGGGGCTGGTGCAGCAGGCCCCATCTGGCACATGTGTGGAGCTGGGGTGGCAGGCACATATGCTGATGCCATGCCGGATTGGGCCCACGGACCAATCCTGTGGACCAGCTCTGGCCTGCAAACCAACCCTGCACCACTCATTCAGCCCACAGGCTGGAAAGGTTGGGCACCATTGGTCTGAGGCTAAATTTTCACACATGGTTTCCAATGGTTTCAGTTAGGCCTACACTTCTATTTTAAAGAAGCTGTAAAATACATCTCAACCTGAGCAGGATCAAAATATGCTCAAAATCCCCACTTTGGCCCTGATGCCACAGGCTGTGAACATACTGTATATGTGGTTTTTGCAGTCTAGGACTCACAGGATGAGTAACCAGCCCATGTGCATCACACAAAAATGGCCCACTGATCAAGTCTGGCTTAGGTTTAAATTGAGACAAAGCCCTCAAATTAGGAAATTTTCTGTGAACGGAAACAATAAGAAAAAACAATCGTATTGACTGAAACATTTTGTTCTGACTTTACTTTTTAAAAGGATATTAGAATGTAAAACAGCACTGATTTTTTTTTAACCCAAATGTTATTACAAAAAGAAACCCCCCAAAGCACTCTTTGAGAAATGGCATAAGAAAGCGTGTTTCTACATCACTGAATTTTTTTTTCTTTACTTCCAAAGAAAATTTGGCAAACATTGATGTGATTCCATGCAGCATTTTGATTAGCTAGAAGTACATTTTCCAATGACAGAAGTTTTTCCAACGCTCTGAAGCCAAGTGATAAAGATGGGTAGACTCAGGATCCATAAAATCCAGACTTAGAAGGAGAACCTGCAGAGTAACTGAATTTACCTGGTCCAGAATGTGGGAGTTTGGGATTTCCTTTTTCAGCCTCCAAGCAACACGGACATTAGACTCAGGGGCATCAAACCTGGCACCTGGAGTCCTAACAATTTCAGCACCAAGAGCCCTTAGTATATCCACCTTTAAGGGAAAAAGCAGACATCATGACGCTGATCTCCTGCACTGCAGGTAACCTGAACCTATGAATTCATGTCAGTCTCAAAAGCCAGATGGTGCTTTGCATTCATAAGACATTTAACATTTAGAGTGATTTAGTGTCCGATTCTCAGTTACAAGAATGCTCTTTGACATTGTTCTGGCACAGAGGGATGTGTAGAGCTGGCATATGGTTTCTAAATTGTCCCTGTTCCCAGTCTTTGCAGTGTGGGGGTGGGGTTGAGAAGTTGCACAGAGCTGGCCTGCACCCTCTGCTTCCCAGGGCCCATAAAGGAGCATAGACAAAGCATAAAACAGGAACCCTGGAGCTCTTCTAAGGCAACCCATGAGGGGGGCAGGCCTGAGAACAGCCCCAGAACCAAGAGAGTGGAAAGGTATCTTAAAACTATATGTGCACCCTAATCCCCTTTCACTTGGGAAAGGAGTAACAGGGTAAAATTTTTTATCAACAGACTCTTGTCTAGTGATGACAACAAGAGGGCTGAATGTCACAGCTCTGGGGGACTGGACTATTACAGTTGAGCTGAAGAAGTTGTGTTAGATCCAAATTAGGTTTAGGGGAAGGTTGGTAATTGAGGTTGGTTTTCTGATTATGTTTAGGCTAGGATTTGCGGGTTCAGGTTTGACCTGTCAGGGCCAGGGATCTGCTTTCAAGTCACTGTGCACATCTACATGAGATGTTATGTCACTATAGTGACAAGCTACGGCAACATAGTGTCAGTGGACACAAATTGTGATGCTGATGCTACTGCGCAGTAGCAACAAGTTACTGCGCAGTAGCTCATTGCTACTGCTCAGTAGGGTCGGAAATGACCCATGCACCACTGGGACTGTGCAGGAACGGTGGTTACTGTGTAGTCATTTAGTACTTGCTAATTTAGTACTTGTCATTTAGTCATTTAGTACTAAAGCTCATCACTACAGCAACGTAGTGTCTCATGTAGACATGCCCAGTGACTTCAAACAAGAGTCCTGTCCCTGACAGGTCAAACCTGAACCTGCAAATCCTAGCCTAAACCTAATCAGACAACCAAGCTTATTGCCTACCTTCCCCTAAACCTAATCTGGATCTAACACAACTTCTTCACCTCAGTTGCAATAGTCCAGTTCCCAAGAGCTCCGACTTGCTAAAGCAAGTACTAAATGACTGCTCAGTAACAACTGCGCAGTTGGGGGCACGTGTACCTGTGCCCACTGGTTCTAATCTTGTAAACTGTTTTTCTGGGGGGTGGGTGGTTGAGAGGGGGTTGTTTGGTGGGATTTGGGCGCTCACAAGATTCTGCGAGATTTCTTCTATCTTGATGACTGAGATCTTGCAAATGCCTCCCTTCTAAGGGGGTTTCTGGCATCTTGAGAAATCTGCTTGACACCGTTGTGAGGTGGCTGTAACTAGCTTAAGTTTAGACAGAGGGCAACAGAGGTATGGAGAGGTTAACTCACTTGCCTGAAGACACACAGGAACCTAGCAGAACTGTAAATAGCACCCAGGAGCTCTGCATACCTTTGTACTAACCATCACACCCTCTCACAGAAACACAGCTGTATCACCTTTGCTGTGTGCAGAAATGTACCATATTTGGCTAATGACTGCACCAGCTGCACAGAGATAATCAGTCAGATTTGCATAGTCCACTCTCATTGTCAAGAGGAAATCTTTGAACAACTGCAAAGATATGTCATTATTCTCAATGAAGCTTATTACCCTTTAAAGGAAATGGGCTCATTAGATCTTGAGAGAGAATCAGAGACAGAAACAGGGGGAGAGGCAGAAAGTGCGAGTGCTTTCTCCAGGACTAGGGTTTCAGTGTAATACCATACAGGACGCTGACCTTCTCCAAGCTCATTTTCTCCGGCAGCACAATGATGCAGCGATAGCCTTTCACTGCAGCCACCAGCGCCAGTCCGATTCCTAGGAAGCAGGGGAGGAAAAGGGGTTATTGGATGACAGTGTTCAGCAAGGTCAGCCAGGACTTAGGCTCTCTGGTGCTTCCTATGTTCAGCTCTCTCAATGGTAAATGTAATGTGAATTTTTGTTTAAAAGCTAAATAACAGGGCCCCCTCTCTGAGGCTTTTTGACTGCTCTCTGAAAGCCAGAGTGAAGGAGGATGTTCCAGTTCAAGTGTTTATTTATATGTCTCTGCATCTCAGAGAGTAAAGAAAAAGCAATTTAATTTCACAGTGCACCAAGCAAAGTGAACAGTGAGGCTGAGCAGGTTTTTTCGACACTTAACAAAGCTCACCCCCTCATTTGCCATGTGTGTAGGTTCAGTACCACAGGAAAGAAGTCACTTCACTGAAATGGCTCCCTGTTCTCTTCCAAACTGCTTCATACCCTTCCCGAATACCTGACTTGGGTGCACATGGGACAAAGCTGCATATGTGCTAAGCTCTTGCTAAGGCTAGCTGGCAAAGTGCATCTGTGATCTAGTTGCACACCACATGACTGACAGAGCCAGCTGTTCCACAGCTAGGGTGGGAAAAGTGAGGCCTGAATCAGCATGAGAGGATGCATGACGTGTCCCTATAACATGGTTTCTGTGCTTGGGAACGCTGCGGAAGAAACCTGCATCCTTCCCTGCCTACTTCATAGGTTAACTATGCCCTGTAGCCTGTCGCAAGACTGATAGAAACAGCTTTAATGTTAGATCCAGGTCAAACAGACAGAGAAAACAGACATAAAGAAACTCCTAGCTAGCAGCCTGGAGTGTGGGCTCAACTGGACCATTCAGGAACAGACTGGCCCTGGGGTCAGCAGGGAAGTCACACCACCGCTAAGGGAATGCAGGCAGGAATGTTGCCTCTGTGCCAACTGAAGGGACACTGAGGGGTGCCGAACCCCCTCCCCAACAGATGCATTGCATCCGGTAACACACCCTTCCAAAAGGTACAGCATATTCCCTAGCCCACCCTCTCTCCCTGCTTGTTTTGTTATGCATGCCGGTGAAGGGGAAGAGGGATGGGCATACACCAAGGAAACAGGAACAGGGTAGCCTGTGGCCAGTTGTGTCCACTCCTTCTACAGGCTGCAGAACAGCTCCAGAACTTCTTCTGCCTCTCACACTTCTGTCTCCCATGCATGGCCTGTCACAGTCTGCAGGTAGACTAAGGCAACAACATATGGCAGAAACAGGAAAAATGATGGCTAACTGGCAAGGGGGGAGGCAGGGAAATTCCCTTGTGGAAACTTCCTCTCTAACTATTTAGTAATTTCCCAGCCAGGACGCTTCTTCTACTACCTGCATGGTCACAAAGTAACCACACAGTCATTCCACACCCTTGACATCCTTGGTTTTAACTAGAGGTGCACCGATACATCGGTCCGATACTGGATCTGTACCAATATAAAGAAAATTTGCTGCATCGGATATTGGCCCAACGATCAGCATGGTGAGGGAAGGAGGGGGCAGGGGCAGGGGCACAGGATGGAGCTGCGGCTCATAGTGGGGGAGGCAGCTTCCACTGCTGCTTGCACCCTGGGAGGGTGGTAGGGGGTGGGGACCCCAGGGATCTGCGCAGGGTGGGTTGCATCCAGGGCCACACAGGACTCTTTTCAGCAGGGGCTGGGCTCAGAGCAGGCACCAGTGGTGCTGAGAGGGGCTGCAGTGAAATTTGAGGTGGCTGCAGCCCCCTCCCAGTGTCTTCTCTGTACCCACCCCTGCCAAGAAGAGCCCAACGCAGCACTGGAAGAGCCTTGGAGCAGGCACTGGTGGCACTGGGAGGGTGCTGCATCCACCCCAAATTTTGCCACAGCTCCGCTCCCAGCACTGCTGCCACCAACAGCTGCCTGGCACAACCTCGGCTCTTCCCAGCATGTGGGTGGAGGAAGGACATGGAGCCGGGCTGCACCTGGCGATGTGGGGCTGGGAGCAGAGCTGTGGCAAAATTTGGGGTGGCTACAGCCCCTCCCAGTGCCACTGGTGCCTACTCTGAGCCCAGCCCCTGCTGAGAAGAGCCATGCAGCGCCAGCTCCAGCCCACCTGCTCTGCACAGATCCAGGGGGCACCCCCTTGCCCTCCTGGGGTACTGTACTAACAGCGGCAGGACCCCACCCCTCATGAGCCACGTCTCCGTTCCACGCCCCCGCCCCTCCCTTGGCAATGCCTGCCCCTGTCCCCTCCCTCCCTCACCATGGGGGCACTGATCTGCTCCCCCCATGCCCCTTCCCTCCCCCAGCCCCTTCCACCACAGCAGACTTACCACCTGGAGGCAGCTGTATCGGATATCGAATCGGTATTAGCCGATATGCCTCCTTAAATATCAGCTATTGGTATCGGCCCCCAAAATATCTATCGGTGCACCCCTAGTTGTAACCCGTAAGGTATCTCAGTGGTAAAATTCCTCAGAGAGTTTGTGCGCCCTGGTGCACTGTGACACCCAGGCATACCCGGGAGGTGAGCTGAGGACAGAGACAAGATTATAAGGCCCAAGGCTAATCACCAGCCTGTTCCACGTAAGAACATGACACACCAGTTTGCCATTGCACACCAGGTAAAATTCCATTACCAAGTTTCCCTTTGCAAACATGAGAAAAACATGAAGCCCCAGAGTGAGTAGAAAAGGAGAAAACAGCATTTAACAGAAAAGGCTTTATGCGTCTGATTTCTTCTCTCCCCGTCATGGTAGGAGGTGAAAGGCTTCATAAAGTTCCATCCTACCACTCCTATTCCCCTTAGATATCAGGCTATCTATTCCATAACCGGGCCATCCAAATACAGATCCACAGAGTACACCTCCTACCTGTGTTTCCAGATGTTGGCTCAATCAATGTGTCTCCAGGCTTTATAATCCCAGCTCTTTCTGCATCTTCTATCATCCGCAAGCTGATTCGGTCCTTCACACTGCCCCCAGCATTGAAGTATTCACACTTTGCCACTGGGATTCAAAGATGAATCCAAATCATAAAAAATGAACAATCAACCCCCGCCCCCCCCCCATATCCTGCTCTACAGTGCTCAACTGAATCCCTCTTAGCAAATTCCTAGAGGATCTTAAATCCATCACTATGTAATTCTTCTACACAGAGGAATGCACCAGATTTTCACAGCTGCTCATATTCCCCTACCTGCCAAGGGTCCAGGAGTCTGCCATTGTAAACATGCATTAGGAAACCCTCCCCATACATTGCACTCAGCAGCACTCTAGGAAGCAGAAGGGCTGGGAGGGGGCAAGGAGCATTAGAAAGGCAAGGGCATTTTGCACATGTCATTTTGTGCTGTTTTTCCTATGTTAATGAATAGAATGACATTGTTGTTGATTGTGAGGTAGAGTCTGATACAGTCACCTGGGTCAAGTAGGCGCTGATTTCGCTCCCATTGAAATCTAGGGGACTTTTAATATCTGTCCCAGCCGGATTAGGACCCTATGTCATGAGAGGACCCACTGAAGTCAGTGGGGGTAGGGATGAACATGGGAACATAAGGCTGGAAGGGTCCTCCTGAGAATCCTCCTAACAGCTATAAGGAACAATTTCTGAAACCCCACGATCACCACCCCAGAGGTATAACTGGCCCGTCCTGCACCCTGGCTGGTGGCAGTGCATGGTGCAGGGGCAGTGTCTGGAAGCTCATGCTGCAGGGGTAGACATCACCTCTTTTTAGTCACAGACCTGTGCCAAGCATCCATTTAAACACCAATTTTTAGCAGTAAGAAAAGGAAGTGACATCTCACCATGCAGCAGCAAAGTTCCAGCTGCTGCCCTTGCCCTCTGAGCTGCTGTCAGGCCCATCACCGATCCCTGCAGCTGGAACCAGAGACTGAGCAGCCCCAGAGCCCAAGCATAGGAGGTTTAGGGTACAGAGAGAGAGACTCAGAAGACAGAGGATGGGAGGTGTAGGAGCTTCCCTGGCTCCATTCTGGTGCCTTCCCTGTAGGCAATGCTGGTGGCTTGGCCCCAGCTTTTACCAGTTTTATGTCACAGGGTGATCCAATAGCATAGCAATGGATGCATTGCTATGCTATTGGATCACCCTGTGACATAAAACTGGTAAAAGCTGGGGAGACAAGGGCACTGCCAGTGCCCGGCCATTGACTTAGTTCCTACTCAGTGGACACGTCTACACAAGACATTTACTGTCAGTTGACTAATTAACTGAGCAGTAAACGTCTCTGCATCTACATATGCACCCCTATTAGGGTGCACAAAACTAATTAACTATACAGCAAGATAGCTTTGTAAAATACAAGTACTACTCTGCTCTGCAGTTTTTTTGTGAGCAGCAGTGCACATGTAGATGCTGCCCTGGCTGGTGGGGCCCAGGGTGCTTCAGTGTGGGGTTACCCAGCAAGTAGCCCCCATGCTGAGGCACACTGTGCCTCAGCCAGCCACAGAGCAGCAGGCAGAAATGGGGGAGCAGCCAGCTTAGGGTTGTTCCCCGTCTCCGTGTGCTGCACACATGGTGGCTATTGGATCACCCTGTGACATAAAACTGGTAAAAGCTGGGGAGATAAGGGCACTGCTTGGAGCTGTTCCCCATCTCCCAGCCAGCACACCTCCCAGTCTCCATGTGCTGCTCCACAGCTGGCTGGGGCACAGTATGCCTCAGCGCAGGGCCTGCCTGCTCCATAGTTTTTTGCTCCCAGGTGCACGGTCAAATGGCATGCCTGGGAGAAAAAAACTCCAGAGCAATGAACTCCACAGTTTATTGGTCTGGATTAATTCCACATGTAGACGTGCCCAGTGTGAATAACAGTAACACAGTCTGGCCCAATTTGTCAAAGGCCAACAATGGGCTTAATGCCACACCTGACATGAAGGAAACATGTCTCCAGCCTCAAGGAATTTATAGCCGGCGTCTGTCACTCTTAGTCTAATACAGGAGTTGTTAGTACTTCATCCTGAAATGAAGGCCCTCAAGGAAAGATGCAGAAGAAAAATGTACCTTTAGCTACTATTACTTTCTGATGAGTTAAACTGGCAAAACCAGGTTACAGAGATACTCCACAATGCAGAAAGACTGCAAGGAATGCATTACGGTTTTCAACCACTGTTAAAATTACTGCAATCATTCATTTATGTTGCAGTGTACTTTGCATTGACTGCCAGGTGTTATAAAAGACGGCATAAGTTGGAAGGCAGGGCAGAATGGCACCTTATAGACTAACTTGTTTAGAGAGGCATGAGCTTTCAGAGGCTACATGCCATGAGGGGTTCACTTCCACTTTTGCTCCAGCTTGGGGAGACATCACTCTGGAAAATCGTGGGCTGTTTTTTTGCTTGTTGCCTTTTTGAACAAAGGCTTTTTACTTCACTTCAGGACTTACCTGAGGGGGAGGCTGTCTAGGATATGGATGGTCTGCCATGTTTTACTAACTTTGCTCCCATCCAGCCTCTCAACCACACACTCAGCCTACCAATACTGGTACAGGTGTCCTGCACCAAAGGAAAATAAACTGGAAAACATTTTACCATCTCGAAGCAAATGGTAAAAATGGGGAATCCAGATGGGAACAGTATTCAAGAGACTCATGAAAAAGGAACATTTTAGCTTTGTTAGCATGGAGACATTAGGACAATAAGTACTTGCGCTTCCTCTGATTTTCTTGAGCACTTGCTCTGCTGCAAGCCTACACATACCTGCAAGCTATGACTTACCAAAAGGCTAGCAAACTCTCAAGAGAAGTTAAAGAAGATGAGAGAAGAGATACTCAGTGAACTAGGAACCAAGAAGGCAGAAGGGTGGCAGGATGGTTTCCTGGAGCAGTCTGATAGGTTCAAAAGGAAGTTCCTGGTCCTGGAAACACACATGGTGCAGAGGCAAAGGTCAAACATGACAACCCAACCTTGCCATGCTGTGAAAACAAGGACCACACACCATACTGAGAGTACCCTTTCACTCTCACAGACTGCAGGCCCTCAGCTCACAGGTCATACCCCTGGAGAACAAGAATGTTTTCAAGCACCTCACCTACACAAGTAGATGGGTATTTGGCACCATAGGCAAGTCACTGTTCCACAACTCCTAAGCCTGCACCACATTCTTTATTACCTACAAAGGTTTTTTTTAAGTCAAGCTGTAGGATTTATTAATGCAATATATACTTGGACAACTGTGGTGAAAAATTTCACTAAGGAGCAGCTCTCCTCCCACCAAATACAGACCATTCCCCCATAGTGACAACCCCAAACCATATCAGCCTCCCAAAATACTGTAGTTATTCCTTTAGTTACAAGATATTAGTTACTCAGGCCTCAAACTCAAAGCAATACATTCCTGACCTAGATTCCTTAACTAGTTGGGACAGTCTATAGAAAGACCATCTCCAGAGGTTTGTGATGTTCTGAAAATCTCAAACTCATCCTCCTACCCACCAGAGAGGCTATCTTTCCAGCTCAGAGATGTTTTGCAAAATGAAGTGAACACTTATCACACAAGGCACATCATAAGAAGTGCCCAACCTTGCCCAGAGGTACCTCTATTTTCCCTTTAGGCTTCCAAACACACAATCCACTGTCATTTCCCTGCTACTCGCAATAAAATTAAACTGCTCCGTTATGTAATCCTTGGGGATGTCCACACCACAGCAGATATCCCAAGGGCCTAGTATCATAGGAAAGTAGGGATGGAAGGGACCTCATAAGCTCATCTAGCCCCCTGCTTAAGGTAGGATTTACCCTGACTAGACCATCTCAGCCAAGTGTCTGTCTAACTTGCTCTTGAAAATTTCCAGAGATGGAGATTCCACTTCTCCAGGCAGCCTGTCCTATTGCTTGACCACCCTCATAGTCAGGAAGTTCCTCCTAGAAAAAGATTCTTAAGTGGGGGAGTAGAGAGTCAGCTGGGTCTCCCAGGATGACCGGGGAACTCCTAACTCCATTCATCTCCAGAGAAACATGGGGAACAAAAATTATCTTGCTCATACAAGAGAACAAGCATGAGTTGCTAAGGATTCTGGCATCACAGACCTTCCCTGACCACTCCACCTTAATCATGGTGAACTTTCAAATAGGCTTTGCAGGACCATGGACATATACCTCTCCCTACTGACAGTCAGAGGTCTGGTGTGCAGGGGGAAAAAGAATAGGCATGTGGGTCTCAGCCATTGCCTCTGTTCAGTCTGGAAGCACCATCTATTCAGAGCTGACAGTAACCTCCTATGCAGTGCAAAGCTTTATGACACAGTCCAGCAGCATGTTCCAAAGAGCATTTTAGGCCCCCATGCCAACCTCCAGAACAACTGATTTACCAGCACCAAACTGGTTAGGTGCCAATGGTTAGGGGTAGGGGTGCCAGGTGACCATGGCTGCCTACTTTTCCATGCTTATGCTGGTGATTTGCCACTGCAGCTGCAGGATGAGCTCTGATAATCTCTAGATTCTCAGCTCTCCATGGAAGCAGCCTTGTGCCTCCACGTGTTCTGCTTATTGCTGCTCTTGGGCCTACTTCTGCATTGCTACCCTGTGCCACCAATCCAATGCAGTCAGCTGAACCCAGAAGCAAGCCACACTCCACAAAGCAAATGTGCTTTGGATGAATGCCTTGCACAAGCATCTGCTCCGTTTCACCCTCCTGTTCCTCCCTTAGTTGCAGCAGCACCCCATGGCAGCCCAAGCACTTCCAAGCTGCCAACACTAACTCCTACAATTGTATGACTCCTATGACTATGTGTGTGCCTCAGCCTATTCATATTAATGGCACATGGCCAATGGCTTCTCAATGTTGCCTGACATTAGGTTAAACATTGGACTGCTAAAATACAGATGAGTTATGGGTTTCCAGAAGGAGAACCATGAGGGAAGAGGGGCTGCTGTTGTGTAATTACTTATTACTAGTTTCATAGTTTCATAGTTGGTAGGGTCAGAAGGGACCTGAGCAGATCAACAAGTCCAACCCCCTGCCATGGCAGGAAAGAGTACTGGGATCAAACGACTCTGGCAAGGTGTTCGTCTAACCTCCTCTTAAAGACCCCCAGGGTAGGAGCCAGCACCACTTCGCTTGGAAGTTGGTTCCAGATCCTAGCCGCCCTGAATGTGAAATAGCGCCTCCTGATGTCTAGTCTAAATCTACCCTTTGCCAGCTTGTGACCGTTATTTCTAGTCACTCCTGGTAGTGCTCGGGGGAACAGGGACTCCCCCAATGCCTGCTGGTCCCCTCTGACTAGTTTGTAAATGGCCACCAGATCCCCCCTCAGCCTTCTCTTGTGGAGGCTGAACAGGTTCAGGTCCCTCAACCTCTCCTCATAGGGCCTGCCCTGCTGCCCCCTGATCATGCGGGTGGCCCTTCTCTGGACCCTCTCCATGCTGTCCACATCCCTCCTGAAGTGCAGCGCCCAGAACTGGACACAGTACTCCAACTGCAGCCTAACCAGTGTTGCATAGAGGGGGAGGATCACCTCCTTGGACCTGCTCGAGATGCATCTGTGGATGCATGAAAAGGTGCGGTTGGCCTTCCTGACCGCGTCCCCACACTGTCAGCCCATGTTCATTTTAGCAACAATAATGACTCCAAGATCCTTTTCTGCCTCTGCACTGACAAGAAGGGAGTTCCCCAGCCTGTAGGTATGCTGCTGGTTCTTCCTCCCCAGGTGCAGC